>NW_015167573.1:15525-24391 GCF_001447785.1 Gekko japonicus | reverse complement strand
TACAGCCCCCCACGTTCCCCCCCCCCATAGCTAGCAATCCAAAACAGTCCAGTGGCACCTTTAAGGCCAAGGTTTATTCAGGTGCATGCTCTCCCTCCTCTGTGAGGGCAGATCTGCACATCCCCCCCCCAATAGCTAGCAATCCAAAACAGTCCAGTGGAGCCTGAGCGGTGGGTGTTGCCTTCTGACACATGTCCGGTGATGTCAGGGGGTGTGGCATATGCAAATAAGTTATGCTAATGAGTTATGCTAATGAGCTCCTGCACCTCTTTTTCTACGAAATGACCCCTGGCTCAGAGCAATGAGTGCAGTCTATCCAACAGTGTGCAGCGGTCTTCTTAGTGGCAGGGGGATTTTAATTAGAGCATGTGGGATTAATTGACTGCCAGTCCCCACCCCCTTTACTTCCAAGGTACTCTCTTTTTAAGGGTTGGTGGTCCCCAGTCCACCTAGGTTTGCCAGCTCCGGCTTCTTGAAGATTTGGGGGTTGAGTTTGAGGAGGGAAGGGAGCACGGCAGGGGTGAGATGTCACTCTAGGACTTCCGTCTCTTCTGTTGGGTATACCATAGAGTCCACACTCCAAGGAGCTGTGGTGGCTCAAGGGGTTAAGACGTTGAACTGCAGGCTGTGGAAGGTCAGTAGTTCAGCAGTTCGAGACCCGGGCGCCGCATGATGGAGTGAGCTCCCGTCTCTAGTTCCAGCTCCTGCCAATCTAGCAGTTCGAAAGCAAGACATTGCAAGTAGATAAATAGGTACCACTCCGGTGGGAAGGTAACAGCGTTCCGTGCACCTCGGTGTTTAGTCATGCCGGCCACATGACCACGGAAATGTCTTCGGACAGCGCTGGCTCTTCGGCTTTGAAACGGAGATGAGCACCGCAACCCTAGAGTCGGATTTGACTGGCTTTTGAGCAAGGGAACCTTTACCTTTTACCACCCTCCAAATCAAAGATTATCTCCCGGGGAACTGATCTCTGTCACCTAGAGATCACCTGTAATTATGGGAAAAGCTTAGGATCTTCCTGGAGTTTGGCAACACAAGGCCTACCTCATGAAGAAGAAGAGGAGAGATTGGATTTAAACCCCGCCCTTCACTCAGAGTCTCAGAGCGGCTTACAAACTCCTATCCCTTCCCCTCCCCACAACAGACGCCCTGTGAGGTAGGTGGGGCTGAGAGAGCTCTCTCAAGGACTGCCCTTTCAAGGACAGCTCTGCCAGAACTATGGCTTGCCCAAGGTCATCCAGCCAGGTGCAAGTGGAGAAGTGGGGAATCAAACCCGGTTCTCTCAGATTAGATGAGCCATTCATAGGGTTGCCAGGTCCCCCTTGGCCCCTGTTGCGGGTTGGGTGGAAAATGAGAAACAGAGGAAAAGAGGGCAGGAGCGTTCCGCAACGGGTACTCGGGTAGTTTAGTTTATTATTATCGCAGTCTTAAGACCAACATACAATGTAAGCATAATATGTGAGGGAGAGAAGAAAACAGTCCTAATATACAAAAACCGAAATCTGAATTTAAGAACTTTTAAAATGTGGTTCCCGCAATCTAAGAAGGAATGCTCAAACCTCAGCGACTGAATGTGTAATCTCTACATTCTTATCTGATAGGAGCCAGTGAAGCCTTGCTTTGTTTGCATTAATGTGCCCAGGTATCCCAGGGCTATTTTTGGGCAGGAACGCACAGAAACGGAGTTCCGGCTGGCTCCCAAGTTGGCCACGCCCAGCAGGAACTCATTAGCATAATAGGTCACACCCAACAGCAGAAACTCATTAGGATTGGCTACATTAGGGGTGTGTGGCCTAACATGCAAAGGAGTTCCTGCTACAAAAAAAGGCCCTGGGTTTTGACAACAAACAAAGTAAACAGAATAAGAAGCAAAAGGTGGGTGTGGCTGGATGACCACACTTCTGGTAACATGGGGGAGTGGCCTAATATGCTAATGAGTTCCTGATGTTGGGTGTGGCCTATTATGCTAATGAGTTCCTGCTGGGCTTTTTCTACAAAAAGAGCCCTGAGGTGTCCTATCGACTAATGGGGTAATAATTTTAAGACGAGCCTCCCTGTAAAATGGACAGCTGAAGAACATCTGCTCTGCCGATTCAACCTCGCTTTAAAGGCGTGGGCATAGCCTTTCAGAGTAAGGGGTTTTATTGCACCTGCCTTGATGTACTTGGCTAGTGTGGTAATCTGTCAGGTGTCATAAGGAGCGACCATTGTTTGTTCCGTGATCAAGTTGCCCACTTGATAACCTGCAGGTGGTAGCTGGAGAGCTCAGGGGGTCACTGCCGATTGTCAGGTGACGGATCAGCTCACCTGGAGACACTGGCCGCTTTGGAAGGGGGACTCTATAGCATCCTATCCCCCTGAAGCTCCTCCCTTCCCCAAACCCCACCCCAAATCTCCAGGTATCTCACAAACCGGGGTTGGCAACCCTGTTCCCGCTTTAAACGTGATGCGTCTAGAGGGTCATAACCGTTCTTTGTCTGGGGGGGCCAGTGTTACAAACGCAAGTTTTCTTTGCAGGGTCACCAAAAATTAAAAATGGGTATGCTCCTAAGGGTGTTTTGCAAGGCAAATTTATTTATTTAAGACATTTATACCCTGCTTTTGGCCTGAAGACACCCAGCAAACTCCGGTGGCATAGCGAGGATTCGGACCTGGGTCTCCCAAACACTAGCCTGACTCGCTTAATCGCTACACCAGTGTTGGGCACTGTTAAACTTGGCTGTTGTGTGACAGGAATTCCTGCTCGGTGTCCTTAGGCGGGGAAAGATGGCATGGCAGATGAGTGAAGACTATATATTGTATGGGATGTTAGTTCTATTAATTCGTTTTTTAGCTTTTGTTTCTTGGGCTTACGGTGTTTGTAAATTTGTACGTGTGATCTATTTCACCATGTTCAGAAGCACTTGGAAGTGATTTCGAATGATTGTATATAAATAACTCTGTTTTTTTGCTAAACTATGTCACACCCTTTGGTTCCTCGCATTTTGTCTGCCCTGTACATTCACTCTTCCCCTTTCCTTTCCCTTTTTCTCGCATGCAGGCTCTCTTTGCCCTTTATTTACAGTGAATATCTGATCATAGTAACTCAGATACTGTACTAGACAATTGGTGTGGTCCCCCCTCCCTCAGCAACGCAGTACATTTTGCTTCCTTGGCATCTGCTCTTGGGAGTCAGTTGCTTCAAAGCTACTGGACTTTATCACCCACCCACCCCTCTACTTTCTTGGCTGCTAAGAAAATGAGGCTTTGTTCTCGTCTCCCGCAGTGTTGGAAAGGATAATCCCAAAGCATGTTGTGTTGTTATTTCATGTTATGTTGGTTTAGTATGGTCCGGGCCTGTGGACTAGGGTTGCCAAGTTGTACCTCGTCCTGTAGCAGGGGACTCCCGGGTTGATCATGGAGCATACACGCACCACATCCACGTCACCAGGAAGTGACACGATCACGCCGGGCAAACTGGGGGCGGGGCCATGACCATCCAAGGGAAAAGCATAGAGTTTTCCCTCGGATGACCGTGGCCCTGTCCCCAGCGTGCCCGGCGTGGTCGCGTCACTTCCTGGTGATGTGCACGTCGGGGTGGAGTTCCCCCCAGGGCCCGATCTGGTGGCGGTGGCGAACGGGCCTCTGGGGCGGGGGTTTCCCCGCCCCCTGGGGGGACTTGGCAAGCCTACTGTGGACATGGAGAGTGAAGGCTCATTGCAGACTCAACCGACATCTTCAGATTGGGAGGTTCACATTTCTGGAGCAAACTGTCCTCCCTTCCTTCAGTACCGTTAGCTCCATGTGGGGCCTGGAGTTCTTCTGGAATTACATCCGATCTCCAGGTGACAGATCAGTTCCCCTGGAGAAAATGGCAACTTCCAAGGCAAACTGTATGGTATACCATAGATTATAGATGAACTCTTCCCCGGATTCCACCTTTCACATGCACTGGCTCCAGGTCTCCAGGAATTTCCCAGGCTATAGTTGGCAGTGCTATCACTGCTAATACTAATGAAGGTTCCTAATAACTTTGGTTGCCCGGTGGCTTCAGAGGGAACTGAATTTGGTGCACATAAACCATGGTCAATGGCGGTAGGGAAGTTGAGAAAAGAAAATTGCTTTGGAAAATCAGGGAGAGGTAAATCGCGAGTCCCGGAACCTAGGTTCCAATTTGCAGGCCATAGTTGGTTGTAGTACCTACTGCTGGAGAAATGTGTAGAGTTATCTTGAGACGGAATGTGGCAGAAACTTATTGATAAGCTTGCTTCTGAAGACGGTGACTGTTCTGCCGCTGTAGGGTAGCCAACTTGTGGGGAATTTCTGGATATTTGGGGGCGGAGCCTGGGGAAGGTGGGGTTTGGGGAGGGAGCTCAGTGGTGATGTGATGTCATAGTGTTTACCATCCAAAGCAGCCATTTTCTCCAGGAGAACTGATCTCTTTAGCTTCGGGACCAGTCGTGATTCCAGGAGACCTCTACCCCCCACCTGGAGATTCATAATTCTCTGTCTCCCACCTTTCAGTTTGCTTCTTGACAAGGAAAGTTCCGTTCAACTTTGGTTGCTTGTCCCAAAAAAGGAAAGACATGAAAAGTGTGGTTAGGATCACCATCTGCTCATGCAAGCGTGAAAACTACTATGTACTGAAGACCACATTGTTTTATTTTATTGTTTAGCATTCCCAGAAGGCATACCTGAGCTTTGCCTTTGAAGGTCTGGGACCCTCATACCTGTGGGACTGCTTCTCCCATTATAACTCTCCGGGCCCCTTCGTTCGTTTTCTTGGCGTCTCTTGTGGGTGCCTGGGCCCAGGATTGTTTGGTTCGCTGTTACCGGGGGAGGACTTCCTTGGTTATGGCCCCTACTCTGTGGAATGCATTTTTTATGAAGACACTCGGGCTTAGTTTCTGCGGGGGTCGCAAGGCTGAATTGTTCAGGTTGGCCTGTGGTGGCTAAGTAAATGTTTGAGCTGGTCTGATAGTGGTATGGTGCTGGGCCATACATAGGGATGGGCACAAACTGAACCATGAAGCAAATTTCATATGAATTTTGCCATTTGTCGTTTGTGAACCGAAGTTCATGAGGGGGTCTACCATCACAAACTTCCACGCACTTTTAAAGCGGTTCATGGATAGGGAAGACATCAGCCCAAAACAGCTGAGCAGCAGGGAGCACCTCCCTGCTACTCAGCTGTTTTTTCAGGCTGTCTTCTGCAGTCCTTTTAAAGTTTAAAGTCAGAAATATTCATATTTTATACGTATTATTTGTTTTTTGTCGCTTTTTAACTTATTTAAGTCGTGTAAGTTGCCACAAGACCTCTGGGTGAGCATTGACTGAAAAGTCTAATGAATAAAGAAAAAAAAGAGGCCACTATTCCTTGGGGATCAGCAAATGGTTCCTATTTAGTTTGTTGTTGTTCAGTCGCACAGTCGAGTCCGACTCTTCGCGACCCCATGGACCAGCTCCCGCCAGGCCCTCTTGTCTTCCGCTGTCCTCTGAAGTTGGCTCAATTTCATGTTCGTTGCGTCGATGACACTGTCCAACCATCTCATCCTTTGCCGTCCCCGTCTTCTTTGACCTTCAATCTTTCCCAGCATCAGGGTCTTCTCCAGTGAGTGCTCCCTTCTCATTTGGTGGCCAAAGTATTTGAGCTTCAGTTTCATTATCTGGCCTTCCAGGGAACAGTCAGGGTTGATTTCTTTTAGGATTGACTGATTTGATCTTCTTGCAGTCCAAGGGACTCTCAAGAGTCTTCTCCAGCACCATTTAGTTCCCCCCCCCCATATCAGTTTTTGTTTTTGTCAACACTTTCAGTTTTTATTGTTGCTTTCCAGATATTCATTGCATATGCATTTTGTACTTTTTTCTATACCGACAGAATATGTAATTTCTCCATATAATGAGTTGGATCTGGCGACACATGAGAGGAAAGGAAATGTATTTGGCACACCTCCACTTGTGCAAGTGTTCGCACAACAGCTGTGAGCAGGGAAGACACTGGAGATACAATTGCTTTTGCTTAGTGCAAGCAGACGGCGTAGAGTAATTTTAGCATTTCAGATTGTGCAAGGCCTATTGTGTGTTTGTGTGTGTGTGACATAAAATCTGGTGTTTTGTGATGTATAGCACTGAGTTATTGATGCACAAACCAAGTTGACAATGCATAATGGGGAAACCAAATCAGTTTGAGGAAAGCAAAAGAGCATGAATATAAAGAATCCTGGGTTTCACTAGTATGAGGGAGAGTCGGAATTGAAATAAGGATTTTTGGATTGAAACAGCAGGGAGGAGAAAGCTGAAGTCATCCCTAACAAAAGTCAAGAGCTATTCTTGTTCCCGATCTGGCTGCTACATTTTAATATGCTTAATCAGTGTATTAATCAACTAAAGCTTTATTACTAAAGATGATATTTTTCCCCCTTTAGAAATGATGGATGGGGTTTTTTTGCATATGAAATGACAAATTCAGTGTTCTCAAAAAAAAAAAGCCATACATATTGACATTGGGTGATACGTGTATGCAGTTGCATTTAATTAGTTAATTGGCTAAAAGGCAAATGATTGATCAAGTAGAAATCATTAGTGGGGGAACAGCTGTACTTCTGGATGGGAGAAAGAAAACAAAATCCTTCTTTTCAACTCTTGTTTTATCGAAGCTGCAACTTTGACACAGTGCAGGGATTTAGGATCTTACACTAAATCCCAGTGTGGTCCATTAGTCACCGGAGGTCAACGAATGAAGCCAAAGAGGCAAGATAAATTAATTTTTCATGTGGCTTTACGATTTGCCACGTGCGTGCACGGCCATGCATCCTTGAGCGTGTTTGTGTTGGGGGGGATTATTTAGACATACAGCAGTTATTTGAAAATCCACCTATTGTAGGCAATGCAAGGCTATCATTCTAATTGAGATGGATCCAAATTAACTGAGTATTGACTAATGCTGGGGAGAGTTTGAAATCTAATCCATTTTATGCCTGATGCCCATTGTGCCCTACACATGTTTATATATCCACACTTGATAGGATCGGGTGGGAACAACATTGTTGGATATCCCTCCAGTAGAGGGCGGAGGGCAAAAGGCATGAGAAGCACTGATTTCAGTGTTGTTGTTCTGAAATTTTGGAACACATTCCCCAATAAAGGTCATTAATGGTCCTTTCCATACTATACCTTAAATCCTGGTTCAACCCTGTCCCCGAACTTACATTCTACACTACACGCAAGTTCAACCCTGTAATTATCTTGGGGTATTTTTACATTTTGTTTTTACATGTTTTTTTTTCCACATTACATTGAGGTCACTTTGTTTTTACATGTTTGCTCCCACATTACATTGAGGTCACCCTGGTTTCACCCCACACTTGTCCCGGGATAAACGGATGCTGTTATAACCAGGGATAAATGCCAGGTATTGTGTCCTGAGTTGAACTCTGATAGAACCAGGGGTGAGATCCAAGTGTGGTAAGGACCATTATCTTTCCATTTTATGGGAAATGTCTTTGGGGTTTGGCCTTGGGGGCTTGATATCATGGCAATTTCATTTGTCCGGCAGGAATTCAGTTTGTTGTGTGGGATTAGATTTACAGGAGTCGATCCAGCCATCCTTCAAGGAGCCTGCTTCCAGCCTAAGGAACCTTCTATCAACTTCTGTTGGAGGATGAGCCACTTAAGTTGGCGGAGTGCTTCAAAGCAGAGCCAAAACCCAAGGCAGAATATAAATATTTCAATAAGTAAATTAAACATTGCTCAAAGGACTGGGGGGATAGGGTTAGGATCCACCCCACTGTGTTCATTTAAGGTGTGACCACACACACACACTCTAAATAATTCACTTTCAGTGCACTTCCCAACTGGAATTTGCCAGTTCACACACAGTAAAATCCAGTTGAAAAGTGCATTGAAAGTGGATTGAAAGTGGATTATTTAGTGTGTGTGTGTTACCGCAGCCTTCTTGAGTTTATATCTTGCTCATACATGCTGGGGAGAGCTTTAAAGGATATAAACATATGTTGAAATAAATAGGGTGTAATGCTGGAACTTCATGTCATTTCTAAGCCTATTAATGTCTTTTTTATTTTTATATATATATATATATATTCTTTAACAAAGATTTCAAATTGTTTGAATTGTTTCATACAATATAATTTTTTTGCTGTTGTTCGTAATTCATTCATGGAGTGTCTTTATATTTATACAACCACCTGGAGGTTGGCAGCCCTACCTGAACCTGACAAACAAGCATGTCAATAGAGGCAAAGTTTCAGGTCGCTGTGGAGGAGGCAGAGAAATTTCAGTAAGGGAGGGGATACACAAAAAGTTCTAAAGGCCCAATGTTCACTATATTTAAAAATGAAATAAAGGAATTTACAAGCATTTGTTATGATTACCTTTTGTATCTTACAAGGAGGAGTAATTCCATGTAGTCTGGGATTTCCAATGTTTGTATCTGGCTCAGGAGATATTCTAGTTTGATGCATGATTGGATCTTCCCAGCAACCTTTTAGCCACAGTGGCCCCCTAACAGAGGCCCAGATTAGATCAAAGTCATATGGGAAACTGATTGAGGGGGTGTTCATACCTCTATTCCTGCACTGGTTTGCTAATCTAAGGCCCCGGTCACACGGGCAGGAAACTGCGGGGGAGAAGCGTGGCTGTTTGCCCTGGGGCAAACTACTGCGCATTTACGCGATCAGACCTCCCGTGGAAGTCCTGTGGAGGTACCGTGGAGGTTCCATGGCAAGGGAGAGGTGCTGATCACAGGACAAGCCGGCGCGCAATGAAGAAGCGCGCGCCGCGGCAAACTGTTTTTTTGTGTGTGTGTACACGACAAATGCGCATGCTCCGTTGGGTGCGTGTGCGCATCAACAGAGACTTGGACAAA
>NW_015167573.1:13616-14990 GCF_001447785.1 Gekko japonicus | reverse complement strand
AGCTCTGACAGAAATTGCTCTTTTTCAAGAACAGCTGTGCCAGAACTGTGGCTTGCCCAAGGTCATCCAGCAGGTGCAAGTGGAGGAGTGGGGAATCAAACCTGGTTCTCCCAGATTAGAGTCCGCGCACTTAACCACTACACCAAACTGGCTGATTCTGAAATCCATGCAGTATGATTCTATACCTGTAGTATTTATTCCCATGCAACTGTTGTGCCAGGTTAGGGACACCCAGTTGCACAGAGGGCAGGCCCAATGTTCTAGGTAATAGGGAGCTCTTACTCTCACTCTCCCCCTCACACGCACACTTATCATGACACGTGATCCATGTGTTGCTCCTGCCAGGAAAACTGGTGATCATTCGTATTGGGAAGATCGTCTGTAGAGCCTCGGGTCTATACATGCAGTAACAGTCCCAGGAGCATGATGTCTGGAAAGGGCTTCCATGAAGGTCATGAGGGCTTCCTCAGAGCTACAGCATCTGCATAATTTGCTCTTAAATGTTCAAGGGGAGATAGACTTATCATGACACGTGATCCATGTGTTGCTCCTGCCAGGAAAACTGGCGATCATTCGTATTGGGAAGATCGTCTGTAGAGACTCGGGTCTATACATGCAGTAACAGTCCCAGGAGCATGATGTCTGGAAAGGGCTTCCATGAAGGTCATGAGGGCTTCCTCAGAGCTACAGCATCTGCATAATTTGCTCTTAAATGTTCAAGGGGAGATAGGGCTGCCAACCTCCAGGTGAGGCCTGGAGATCTCCTGGGGTTGCAACTGATCTCCAGACAACAGAGATCAGGTCCCCTGAAGAAAATGGCTTTGGGGAGGGTGGAGTCTGTGGCATTATACCCTATGGAGGTCCCTCCCCAAACCCTCCCCTCCCTAGGCCTCCGCCCCCAAATCTCCAGGAATTTTCCCAACCCAATTTTCCAACAAAGTGCTCACCCTGGTTCTAATCTAATGGAACGATTGCTCAGCCAAACATGATTGTATGACCTACCACCGCTCTTGGTATTCATTTGGCGTTAGTGGTGGAATGGGCACCCTGCCATTCTTCCTTTCTTCTCCTTCCTGGGGAAGCTGAAACAGTGCTAATAAAATCTGTCGCTCATTATCGGGGGGGGGGCATTGCAGTCTTGATCAGCTTCTGTTTAATTCTCCTTTTTTTTTGACCTTGAAAGGAATTACCCAAAGTAAACAGACTGAAAGAGTGATACATGCCTAACGTTTCTTAAAGGGGAGGAGAAAAGTTATTTCCCCCCTCCCACTTTTCCCTCTCTTGACTTAAAACTACCTGGAATCAGCCTGCTTGTTCATTGCGTCCTTGTCTCTCCATCCAGCAGGGACCATCAATCATTTTGAAGCAGCTGAG
>NW_015167573.1:0-13264 GCF_001447785.1 Gekko japonicus | reverse complement strand
TATATATATATATTTCCCCCTGCAAGATGCTCAGGTCTTTTCACATCGAGGGGAAGCTTGATTTAATCAGTGATGTGGAGAGAAAAACACCCTTTTGGCTGAATGCAGAGGGCCTTTTTCTTTTCTGACGGATGCCATTGTAAAAATTAAACCAGAAATATTGCAGACATATATTAGTAAAAGAGACACGTGGCCAATTGTTTTATCGACAAAAGAGAATTTGAATTCTAGCAATGAGCTGGAGTTTTTTTGGGGGGGTCCCCCACTGACTGCATGGCACAGGCTGACTTTGGATCCTGGCAGTTTTCTTCTTCTTCTTCTTCTTGCGAGCGGTGGATTGCTAATTTTATAAACTTAAAGAGAATCAGATCAGACATGGAGCTCCGGAAGACACTAATTCATTAGTTCCCTGCTTGGCAGAGAGCTATTTCCCATCAGGGGCGAGACAGACCGGCTTCCTGTGCAGGTGGAAGATTTCACTGGGAGGCTGTTCCTTACATTTTCTTTAGTGCTCATTATCATTAAAGCTAATTAAATATGTTTATATCCGCGCAAGATGTCCTAATAAGCATCTGCTCTTAATATTTATCTAATACTGGTATTTTTTTTTTGAAGAGGGGGTAATCTTTCATGTGAGCTGATAGATCAATAAATTGGAGAAAGATAGCTACACACCAAGGCATACAGTTGTCATCGAAACCGAAGGCAGCAAGGCTGTTCTTATCTTCCTGTGTTTTAATATTGGTAGAACTCCTTGTGATGTTCGATAAATAATGCACTGTGTGTAATCTTGGCTTCAGAACACTGGTGTTAACGACATATTGCACGTTACAGTACCAGATTATCAGTAGTTCATAGATTTTTGGGTAGTGGAAGCTTGCTTGCTACTGGAAAAGTTTACTTTTAGACCAAGGACAAGTAAGGATTCCAGAGGAGCCCACACCTGTGTCTCTGCAAGAGTCACTGGTCTGAGAACACTTTTGGGTCAGGGAAGTGGAGGATCGCAGGAGCCGTTGTTTGAAAGTGAGTACTTACAGGAAAGTACAGAACTGATCAGTCAATCAGTTTCTCTTGGTGCCATCATAGTTCTGTCACCACAGTTGGTTTGGGAATTCTTCAAAGCCCATTTTAGGAACCAGTGTGTAGTGGTCAGCAGTGTTCCCTCTAAGCTGAGTTAGTGTGAGCTAGCTCACAGTTTTTTAGCCTCTGGCTGACACATTTTTCTCTTCGCTCAGGAAGGATGGCTCCAGAACAAACTAATTTATGCAGTAGCCAAATCCCTCGCTCACCACTTTAATGCCAGTGGCTCACGAAGTAGAATTTTTGCTCACAAGACTCCACAGCTTAGAGGGAGCATTGGTGGTCAGCATGTGAGAGCAATGCCCTGGAAAACTGGGTTCAGATTACAACTCTACCCATGAATAGGATTGCCATACTCAAGGCAGGGCCCTGAGTTCTCCTGGAATTCCAGCTTATCTCCATCCAGTCTATAGAGGTCAGTTCCCCTGGAGAAAATGCCAGCCTCAGAGGGCAGATTCTATGGATCACCCTGGATTCTAGGTAAAACCCCTCCCCGACCTCCCCCAGATCTCCAGGAATTTTCCAGAATGGAGTTGGCAACCCTAGCCATGGAGATGACTGGGTAACCTCGGACCAGTCACATTCTTTGGGTCTCTGGTCTGCAGCGTTCAAGCAGCAGTGGAGCGTCTGCCCAGTGCTGCACCACTGGCTCTCTGCTCTGCCCCTTTGGGCTTTCCTTTGCACTCCCCTCCCAGCCCATGAGGCCTTCCAGCAAGGATACACCAGCTGCTGCCCTTTATACAGCTCATGTCTCTGGTACCTGGCATTACACTTTATGGCACGCATGGCCTGGCCGGGCAAAGTGACATTTATGTCAGGTTCGGCCCTCGCAACAAATGAGTTGGACACCTCTGCTCTGCTACGTTATACCCCGCAGAGGTCCTTCCCCTGCTCTGAAAAAGGAAGCCCTTCCCCTTGCTGTTTTTCCTGCTATTTTTTTCCCCCTCCACTGAGTGAGGGTGAGGGGCCGGGAGCATCACCTGGACGACTTCCACCATTATAAGTGGCAACCAGGGCTCTTTTTGTAGAAAGTTCCTGCCCAAAAATAGCCCTGGTGGCAACCCTACTCCCTGTTTGTTTGTTTGTTTGTTTGTTGTTTTTGGCCAGCTGTTCCGCAGACTCAGAGTAAACAGTATGTCTTGCTCACTTTTTCCTCCTCCTCCTTTCTCCCCCTGTCCATTGGCGTTGCCAGCTGCCTAACTGTTGGACTAGGGGCAGAAAATGTGCAGGATGGGCTGTCAGTTCCTAGCCTTCCCCCATCAGCTGGCCAGGTACTCGTGGGGGAGGGAGAATGGAGTTTTTCCTCCACCAAGTGTCTCCATGGGTAGAATTCTCATAACCCCTAAAATGCTGTTGGGTTCTTCCTTTTGGTAGCCAGACAGATCCTTGGAAGGGTCAGACCAGGTTCTGAGCATTTGTATGCATCAGTTGTTGGAACTCGGGGCAAAATACAGGTGGTAGAAGGGGCTTCCTTTGTTGACCGGTTGATGGCAACATGTCCTCTTGTAGGGTTGCCACAGATGGGGAGACTCATCTGTAGAAAGAAGAAGGTCTAGGCCATGTTGCCACCATTGCACAGGGAAATGGCATCATCATGCCAGCAGCTTCCAGGCAACACTCTGGTATTTGGGCAAAAACTCTATGGTAAAAACAGCTTCTACCATAGAGTTTTTGCCCACATACCAGAGTGTCTCCTGGAAGTTGCTGGTGTGATGACATCACTTCCTGTGTTCCACCAGCAATAGTGTATGATTCTTTTATTAACACTATTTTACTTTACTAATGTTATTAACTCTCTCCTGTTAATGTTATTATATTATTCCCATGTTGTTACTGTTTTAATCCCTTTTATATCAGAATTGTACTGTTTACTGGCTCCTGCAGCAATACATTAGATTGATTGATTGATTGTTACACCAGCAATGTGGTCTAGGCCTTCTTCTTTCTACTGGTAAGTCTCCTGCTGGCCAGCTGATTGGTGGCTGGGGCCTGGCAGCTGGGACCCCCACCTCTATCAGGGTGGTCTGACAACCCTAGCTTCTTGATAGCTGTACAAAGCCCAGCTAATTTGGGGGCTTCCTAGTGCCTACTGCCCAGAAAGGCTAAGCACAGCACACACTTCCCCCCTCCTGGATGTAAAGAAGGCTCTGAGTAGGGTTGCTAAATACAGGGTGGGGCCTGGAGATCTCTTGGGATTATACCATGTGGGGCTTGGACAACAGAGATCAGTTTCCCTTGGAGGCAATGACAGCTTCGCAGGGTAGACCAGGGCTATTTTGGGGCAGGAACGCACAGGAATGGCGTTCCGGCTGGCTCCCAAGTTGGCCACACCCAGCAGGAACTCATTAGCATAATAGGCCACACCCAACAGCAGAAACTCATTAGGATTGGCTACATTAGGGGTGTGTGGCCTAACATGCAGAGGAGTTCCTGCTACAAAAAAGGCCTGGGTTTGGACAACAGACAAGGTAAACAGAATAAGAAGCAAAAGGTGGGTGTGGCTGGATGAGCACACTTCTGGTAACATGGGGGTGCGGCCTAATATGCCAATGAGCTGTGCTGTCAGGGGGTGTGGCCTAATATGTTAATGAGTTCCTGTTGTTGGGTGTGGCCTATTATGCTAATGAGTTCCTGCTGGGCTTTATCTACAAAAAAAAAGCCCTGGGATAGACTCTATGGCATAGTGCCCCACTGAAGTTCTTCCCCTCCCTGGGTTCCACCCCCAAATCCCTAGGAGTTTCACAGCCTGGAGTTGGCATCCCTACTTCCGAGGCAAAGCACTTTGCCAGGTTTCCAGGACAATCCGCCCAGAGTTGCATCGATACTTTGACCTCAGTCCTTCTGAGTAAGACTGCATTCTGCGTTCCAAGCTTCAACTGGCGAGGAATTCTCTCATTTAAATTCTGGGGACTCTGAAAATAATTTTAAGTCAATCGCTTCCTCAGCCGCCTGTTGGCTTCTAGGCTCATCTTGACCTACAAACCCATATATAACAGCATAAGCCAGCATAGCCGAAGAAACACCTTTCTGTGTATGAGCTGCCCTACAGATTCAAAGGGGAGGGAATGGCCCCCACTATTGCCAGTAGAGACTTCCTTCAGCCGTCATCCGCCAGTTCCCCCCCCTCTCTTTCCTTCAGGAGGAAGCAATACAAGGGCTTCGTTTTTCCGGAGTGGCTTTAATAATAATTTTACATGACTCCATTTAACCTTTGGTTTCTGATTCTCCTTTCATGGTGGTAATTGAAATGTTGACTATTGGAAGGGATGTTTTTACATCTCTTGACCTACATCTTCAAAATTTCCATTATTCTGTCATGTGATAGATTCCCCTTCCCCCAAACTGCTTCGAGCTTTCTTCGAGGGACCTACGAGTTAATCAATCCAAAATCCAATTGAAATCTGGGAGGTGGAGGAGCCTTAGAGGAACCTTATAGAGAAAAAAATCTTGAAGTTGTATGGCCAGTTTGGTGTAGTGGTTAAGTGCGCGGACTCTAATCTGGGAGAACCGGGTTTGATTCCCCACTCCTCCACTTGCACCTGCTGATGTGACCTTGGGTCAGTCACAAGCTCTGGCACAGCTGTTCCAGCAAGAACAGTTTGGGTCAGAACTCTCTCAGCCCCACCTACCTCACAGGGTGTCTGTTGTGGGGAAGGGAAGGGAGAGGAGTTTGTAAGCCGCTCTGAGACTCCAAGTGAAGGGCGGGGTAGAAATCCAAGCTCTTCTTCTTCTTCTTCTTCTTTGGAGCTAAAAGTTCATTCCCCCTCCCCTCAAATGGGGTCTGTTAGGGAACCCTTCCCTCTGCTGGGAATTAGAATCCGTGCTCAGTCTTCTAAGCAAGGAATGTACTGTCAGAAGAGGAGAACTCAAAGGTGCGACCGAGCTTGGTTGAGAATGGTAATCTTTCCTTCCGCTGCCTGATGAGGTCTGACAGGGTCACACTTGTAGCATCCTGTATATTGTTTCAGACTCTCTCCGTGGGCGGTAAGATTGCAATTCAAGGTTTCTGGAGGAGAGAAATGCTCTCCCGATCACTTTGCCAACCTGAGCTAAGCCAGCGTGATTGATTTAAGAAGGTCCTTTTCCATCACAGAGGAGAAGCTGGGGTTTTTTTTAAGGCAGGCCCATTGACCCGTAAATCTTTCCTGATGCAGAAGTTACAATAAATAAATACAAACTTGCTTAAAAATCACTTTGGATTAAAATGATGCAATTGGCAAACTCTCTCATCACGACAAAAGGATTCGTATCAGCAGGGGTCATTTTGTAGAAAAAGAGGTGCAGGAGCTCATTAGCACAACTCATTAGCAGAATTTATTTGCACGTGCCACACCCCCTGACATCACCGGAGGTGTGTCAGAAGGCAACACCCACCGCTCAGGCTCCACTGGACTGTTTTGGACTGCTAGCTATTGGGGGGGGGGACGTGCAGATCTGCCCTCGCAGAGGAGGGGTTAGCTTGTACCTGAATAAAACTTGGTCTTAAAGCTGCCACCGGACTGTTTTGTGGCGGGGGGGGGGGCTCTGCAACTTACCTGGCTGCTTCTTGCTCTGACTGAGGGCTGCTGGGAGCAGGGGGTGGTGCTTGTTGCATGTGCCCGCCCCCTGGGCTCTTTACTGCCGGAGCTCCGCCCCTGTGCGCTCCTGCAGGAAATGACCCCTGGTCGGCAAACATATATAATGTTTCAGAATCAAGTGCTGGGAAGCAATTATAACTGCCTCCCTCGGAGGTCCAATCCACCATCTCAGATTCTCCACGTTTCTTCCTTTGGTGACCCCCTCTCAGGTCCATCCAGTCAGCTATGGCTCAGCCTTTTCGAGAGTGTTCCCAGTCCTCTGGAGGGAGCAGGGAGACCCCTATATTCCCTGGGTTCCCTAACTCTGTCTTATTTTGTTGGGCCTTTGAAAGGAATTAAGATCTTGTGGGGGACATTCCGGGACATTCAGTTGTAGTTGTTTAGTCTTAATGCCTCCCCCTCCCCGACTCATCATGGATACCAGGCAACAGGTATGGTAGGCTTGTTTTTAATAAATACATTAAATTACAACCTGAGGAGAAATGGAGTGTATACTTTGCAAATAGGACTCAAATTTAGAGTGAGAAGTAGCCTAAAATACTGTAGACAAATGTATTGCAGTGAAGTAGCAGAATGAAAGTGCTGAATATAAAATGTGTGTAAGGAAGCAGGTTTTGAAGAGGAACTTTTTTATTTTCTACTATGAGATATACAATAGTCCTCCCTTTTGTAGTTTTGTTATATTACCTATTTGACAAAAGTCATGCCGAGTGCGCAGAAAATGGCAAAAATATGCGGTATTAAGTACACAGGAATGGTGAAATTAGTAATTCGGTTTTTAAAAAATGTTAGTTATGAAATCCAAAATGTAAAATGTTGAATATAAATGTATCCCAACAGAAGTACGTTTTATAATATTTTGTAAACGGTGACCCCAAAACCGTTCAATGTAATGAAGGGATAAATATTTTCTATTTCATGAATTTTGTTATATACAATCATCCTTTGACATATAATAATGACATGTAATCATTTTTTTCTTTTCTGTATTTGCTTTCTATTATCTTTGTTTTCCAAAAATTATATTGATCCAGGGGTCATTTCGTAGAAAAAGAGCTAGGGGAACTCATTAGCATAACTCATTAGCATATGCCACACCCCCTGACATCAGGGGCCCGGCGGTGGACCTGCAAGGCCAGCGGGAGTGCGAGGAAGCCCCGTCAAGGCCCTCCCTGGCCCCAGGCAGGCAGGGGTAGGGAGAGGCGGGGAGGAAGCAACTTACCCTCCCTCTTCTCCTGCCTCCTCCTGGCTGAATGATGGCTGGAAGCGGGGCGGCCGGAAGCAGGGGGCGGGGCTTCGTCATGTGCCCCGCCCCCTGCACCTCACCCGGGGGAACTGCGTTCCCCCGCGTTCCCCCCCGAAATGACCTCTGTATTGATCTATCTACACACACACACACACACACACACACAACCTCAGCCTAGCACAGTAGGGTAAGGGAACAGCTTAGATAATGATCCGTGGTGCCAAAATAGGTGTAACGACTTCACAAACCCCTCTGTTTCCCGATGTGAAAGACTGAAAGGGATCGCACTTTACTCTAAGGAGTTTGGTTACACAATAAAGAAGGGGCGGAGGGAACCTTCCTAAAGTTAATGGTTACAAGCACTGTAAATAAGCATACAAATAAGGGAGTCGTATCTTCAGATGCTTTACTTCTAGAATTTACATAAATGAATGGCTGTTTATACATTCTTACCACCCTCCCCTGTGAGCTATTGGCTTTCCAGTAGACCTGCAGAATAGGTGCTGATCTCAGTTTCCCGCCGGGGACCACTAAAAAAGCCTTTCTGTGGAAAAGGCCAGGATCAGCAAAACCTTGAAGTTGTTATAGCCGCAAGCAGTGTTTGGAAAAGGCATTTGTGTGAAGGATGTGATGGGGATTTTTCCTCCCCACTGGTCCTGTCTCTGAGAAGGAACAGGCCAACTGCTTTCATGCTGAGGACGGTGACAACCAGCCGTGATTTCCCAGGGTGGATTGCGACAGGTAAAGAGGAATGAAAGCTTAGATCTCTGCAGCCCTGGTGGAACTGGCAAGAACATAAGCATTTGCGGGGGGAGGGGGGGACACAAACCAAGGTGACGAATAAAGATCTGGTGGATAGGGTTGTCAGCACTGGGTATGGAAATACCAGGAGATTTTTGTGAGTCGAGCATGGGGAGGGGAGAGACCTCAGCAGGATATGAAGCCGTAGGGTCCACCCTCCAAAGCAGACATTTTCTCCAGGGGAACGGACCTCTGTCATCCGGAGATCCCTTGTGAGGGCAGGAAATCCCCAGGCTCTGCCTGGAGGTTGGCAACCCTTCCAACTGAAGGTTCAACTTGCCAGATTCCTTCACATGAATGAGTAGAATAGGCCTGTACAGATGTGCCGGCTATGCACAATTGTGGGCTGTGCAAGATGGGCAAGATGGGGATTTTCCGTGCATGTCCTGAATCCACATATGTGAACTGGAACCCCCCAAAAATCCATGCATCACCAATATGGTGATTTTGCGTATCGAATGCACAGTGGGAACTGGTTTGCTTGGACATAATGTCAGCATAGGCTTAAAAGTGACTGTAGACCTGCACAACATGTGATCTACCAAGCTGAATAGAGCTCACCAACTTACCACATGGTTATCCCTCTTCCTGACATCTCTTGACCCTCTGCAATTTCAGACAAGAGAGGAATTTTATTGAGTCCCTGTTAGGGTTGCAATTCCCCTGATGGGGCCAAGGGAATCCTCTGATTTTTGGGGCCCCAATTCGCTGCAGCCCAGTTAGCCGATGGGGGAAGCCCGACCCCACAAGCCCCCTCCCAGCACTGCTGGTGCAATGTCGTTACCCAGGAGCAGGGGTCATTTTGTAGGGGAAAAAGTGCAGTTAAGTTTTAATTGTTAAAATTGTTATATATTTATGTTGTAATGTTTATAAAATAAGAAAAATAAAAAAATGTTATTAAAAAAAAAAAGATTTGGCCAATAAGATTGCAACCCCTCTTGATTTTGATGAGCTTCCAGCTTGGTATCATTCGTCATACCAACTAGCATTCAACACCAGTTTGTTTTGAGGTTTAAGTACCTTTCTTGCATGAACACCACATCAGGTTTAGAATTTGATTAATAATCCACAAACCTTGTGACTCTATATTGTCACGTTAGAAAAACAAAACCAACTGAACCCAGAGGATTTTCTGGGAGACATTTAAAATACAGTTGTCTGGACACACAACCAGGGAGCAAACTAAACTCAAGAGGTTTCCCCCTCTTAACTGCTCCCGCCCTTGTTGCGTTTATAGTTTTACATAAGAAATCATGTAAAGTTATCATCTTTACACAGACTCATAGTGTAACATAAACATCTATTTCAGTAATCATATCCTAGGAATAACCCTAACCGTATCATAACCCTAACCCTACGCTCTAGCTGTAGCCCTAACCCTAACCATAGCATTCACCCTAACACTAGCCCTAATGCTAACCCTATCCCAAACCCTAGCCCTATCCCTCTCCGTAACCCTAACCCTAGCCGTAACCCTCACCCTAACCCTAACCCTAGCCCTAGCCCTAGCCCTAGCTGTAGCCCTACCCCTAGCCATAACACTCATCCTATTGTAACCATAACCCTAACACTAGAGCTAGCCCTAAACCTAAACCTAACCCTAGCCCAAGCCGTAACCCTAACACTAACCCAGCCCTAGCCTAATCCAAGACCTAGCCCCAACCCAAACCCTAACCTTAACGCTAGGCTTATCCCTAGCTTTAACCCTAACCCAAACCCTATCCTAACCCTAACCTTATCCTAACCCTACCCCTAACCCTAGCTGTAGCTCGAGCCCTAACCCTACCCTAATCCTAACTCCAACCCTAGCCCTAGCCCGAACCCTAACCGTAACCCTATCCTAACCCTAAACCTATCCTAGCCCTAACCCTAGCCGTAGCCCGAACACTAACCCTAACCCTAGCCCTAGCCGTAACACTAATCCTAATCCAAACCCTAACCCCAACCCAAACCCTATTCCTATCCCTATCCCTAACCCTATCCCTATCCCTAATACATATCCTATCCTAACACTAAACCTAACCCTAGCACTAGCCCTAACCCTAATCGTAATGCTAGCCCTAGCCCTACCTCTAACCCTATCCTAACACTAACCCTATCCCTATCCTAAACGTAACCCTTACCCTAGCTCTACCCCTAGCTCTAGCTCTAGCTCTACCCCTAACCCAAACCCTAGCCCCAACCCTAACCCTTACCCTAACGCTAGCCTTAGCCCTAACCCTAACCCTAGCCCTAGCCCTAAGCCTTGCTCTAACCCTAACTCTAACCCTAGCCCTAGCCCTAACCCTAACCCTATCCCTATCCCTACCCCAAGGTGTAGCCCTATCAAAACCATACCCCTTACCCTATCCCTATCCTAACCGTAACCCTAACCCTAGCTCTACCCCTAGCTCTAGCTCTAGTCCTAACCCTAACCCGAATCCTAGCCCCAACCCTAACCCTTACCCTAACGCTAGCCTTAGCCCTAACCCTAACCCTAACCCAAGCCCTAGCCTAATCCCTAACTGCAACCCTAGCCCTAGCCCTAACCCTAACAGTAACCCTATCCAAACCCTAACCCTAATCCTAGCCCAACGCCTAGCTGTAGCTCTAGCCCTAACACTAACCGTAGCCCTAGCCCGAACCCTAACCCTAATGCTAGACTTAGTCTTAACCGGAAACCTAGTCCTAGCCCTAGCCCTAACCCTAACCCAAACCCTAGCCCCACACTTACACTAACCGTAACCATAACCCAAACCGTATCCTAACCCTAACCCGAGCCCTAACCCTAGCCCTAACCCTAACCCTAACTGTAGCCTTAGCTCTAGCCGTAACCCTAATCCTATTCTAACCCTAACCCTAGCCATCGCCCTAGCCCTAACCCTAACCCTAACCCTAAGGCTAGCCCTAACCCTAAACATTACCCTAACCCTATTCTAACCCTAGCCCTAACCCTTAACCCTAACCTTAACCCCAACCCAAACTCTATTCTCTCTAACCCTAGCCATCGCCCTAACCCAAACCCAAATGCTAGCCCTAACCCTAGCCCTAACCCTAACCTTAACCATAGCCCTAGTCCTAATGCTAGCCCTAACCCTAGCCCTAGCCCCAGCCCTAGCCGTAGCCCTAACCCTAACCCCAACCCTTACCCTAACCCTAGCCCTAGCCTTAACCCTAAAAATCCTAGACTTGTAGCTTTTCAGAAGCTACCAGTCCTGTCCCTGGTAGACTTATAGTTTCAGGATGTGGGTCCATTTTAGAACCCTTGGCCCAATATTTGGATCTCTTCGTTAAGCCCTCTGTACATACCACACAATCGTATCTAAGAGACACCATGGATTTCCTTACCCACATTAATGATTTGCAATCACAAACAGAGGAAGTTATTTTTGCCACTCTAGATGTAGTTTCATTATACACTAACATCCCCCAGGATGAGGCTTTACAAGTTTTATGGGACCGTAGTTTTATGGGACCCCCCTACATCATTCCTCTGCCTAGGGTCATTGCTAGTTGTAGGGTTAGGGTTAGTTTTAGGATAGGATAGGTTTTAGGGCTCGGGTTAAGGATACGGTTAGGGTTAGGGATAGGGACAGGGTTTGGGTTGGGGAAGGTTTTAGGTTAAAGATAGGGATTGGGTTAGGGTTAGGGTTAGGGTTAGAGCCAGGGCTACGGTTAGGGTTAGAGTATGAATGGGTTTAGGGTTAGGGTTAAGGTTTGGGTAAAAGCTAGCGGTAGGATTAGGGTAGGGTTAGGGTTAGGGCTAAACCTAGGGCTAGGGCTACGGCTAGGGTTAGGGTTAGGGTTTGGGTTAGGGTTAGGATTGGGGCAAGGGCAAGGATTAGGGTTCGGGTTAGGGATTCGGGTTAGGGCTAGATTTAGGGTTACGGTTAGGGCAATTGTTAGGGTTAGGGCTAGGGCTAGGTCTAGCGCTAGGGATAGGGTTAGGATAGGGTTAGGGATAGGGTTAGGGTTAAGCTTAGGGCTAGGGTGTGGGTGAGTGTAAGGGCTAGTGTTAGGGCTAGGGTAGGGTTAGGGTTAAGGTTAGGGTTTAGCTCTATTGGTAGGGTTAGGATTAGGGCTACGGCTAGCGCTAGGATAAGCCCTAACCCTAACCCTAGCCCTAACCCTAACCCTAACCCTAACCCTAACCTTACACTAAACCTAATGCTAACCCTAATGCTAGCCTTACACCCTAATCCTAACCCTAACCCTATCCTAACCCAAACCTTAGCCCTAACCATAACCCTAATAATAAAATTTATCGTAAACCTATTCCAACCCTAACCCTAGCCCTAGTGCTAACCCTAACCCCAACCCTATCCCTTTCCCTAACCTAAACCCTTCCCCAACCCAAACCCTATACTTAACGTAGGCCTATCCTTAACCCTAGCCCTAAAACGTATCCTATCCTAACGCTAAACCTAACTCTAAACCTAGCACGAACACTAACCCTTACACTAACCCTAACCATAATGCTAGATCTATCCTACAACCCTACCTATTCCCCTACCCCTATCCTAACCCTATCCCTATCCTAACCCTAACCCTACCCCTACCCCTAGCTCTAGCTGTAACCCTAACCCTAACCCTAGCCCGAACCCTAAACCTAACCCTAAACCTAAACCTAAACCCGAACCCTAAACCTAAACACTAGCCTTAGCATTAACCCTAACCCTAACCCTAACTCTAACACTAGCCCTAACCCGAGCCCTAACCCTAGGTCTACCCCAAACCCTAACAGTAGCCTTAGCCCTAGCTATAACCATAACCCTATTCTAAACCTAAACCTAGCCATTGCCCTAGCCCTAACCCTAATCCTAAACCTTACCATAACCCAATTCTAAACCTAACCTTAGCTCTAGCCCCAACCCTAACCCTATCCCTATCCCTAACCCTCAGCCTATCCCTATCCCTAACACTTATCCTATCCAACACTAAATCTAACCCTAACCCTAGCATTAGCACTAGCACTAGCCCTAACCCTAACCGTAATGCTAGCCCTTCCCCTACCCCGATCCTAACCCTAACCCTAGCCCTACCCTCTAGCTCAAGCTCTAGCTTTAGTCTTTACCCTAACCCAAACCCTAGCCCCAACCCTAACCCCAATCCTAGCCCTAACGCTACCCTTAGCCCTAGCCCAAGCCCTAGCCCTAACCCTAACCCTAACCCTAACCCTATCAAAACCCTAACCCTAGCCCTACCCCTAGCTGTAGCTCTAGCCCTAACCCTAACCCTAGCCCCAACCCTATCAAAACCCTAACCCTAACCCTACCCCTAGCTGTAGCTCTAGCCCTAACCCTAACCCTAGCCCCAACCCTAACCCTAACCCTAACCCTAACGCTATCCTTAGTCCTAACCATAGCCCTGGCCCTAAACCTTGCCGTAGCACTTACCCTAACCCTAACTCTAACCCTAGTCCTAGCCCTAACCCAAACCCTAGCCCCACCCTAACACTAACCCTAACTCTAACCCAAACCGTATCCTAACCCTAACCCTAGCCCTAACCCTAACTGTAGCCTTAGCCCTAGCCATAACCCTAACCCTATTCTACCCTAACCCTAGAAATCACCCTAGCCCT
>NW_015167572.1:558595-614588 GCF_001447785.1 Gekko japonicus | reverse complement strand
TGCTTTGTTAAGTGAGCGACTTAACACCACCAACCATGTTATACCATACTAACCAGAGCCTTTATAGTGCTAAATTGTTTGGGCCTGGGGTACTTAAGTGTGCAGCCCATCAGTTAAGATCATCCTTCTAAACCTTGCCCTCTGTGTCCCCATCTGCAGCATTGAGGTGAGTAGCAACTCAAGACAGGTGTATTTTTCCCCAGTGGTGAGCTCTCATCTTTGAAACATCCTCCACCTCGAGGTTCTCCTGCTTTCCAACTTTTTGGAGACTACAGAATCATACAGTTGGAAGGGACCTCCAGGGTCATCTAGTCCAACCCCCTGCACAATGCAGGAAATTCACAAATACCTCCCCCCCCACACACACACACAACCCTCGGTGACCACTGTTCCATGCCCAGAAGATGACAAAAAAACCCTCCAGGATCTCCAGCCAAACTGACCTGGAGAAAAATTGCTTCCTGACCCCAAAGTGGCAATCGGAATTTCCCTAGGGGGGTAAGAAACTAAGCACAAGAACTAAGCACTGAGGCAACACTTCCTGCCCTCCCTCTCATGATCTGCCAAAGTTCACAGAATCAGCATTGCTGTCAGATGGCCATCTAGCCTCGGTTTAAAAACCTCCAACGTTTAAAAACCATGTAAAACATTTATCTTTACTCAGACTTACAGTTGGAGGTTGATCCATCTTTATGTCCTTCTAGACTGAGAGCTGTTCTGTAACTACTGTTTTATGCTTATTGCTAAAAGCCTCTTTTTATGATGCTGAATACAGGCTTTTATGATATTTTTATATCACTACAAGCTTCTGTTGCTGGTTTTAATATTGATGATTGGTATGCTTTGGTGTTTTTATGATGTTATTTTTCTTACCTGTGACTCACCTTCACAGGGCCTCTAGAGAGGTGTCATATATTTTCTAAATGAATAATAAAAAAATCTTTTTGTTAGTATATACAGAAATTCTGCATAGACTCTGATTACGGGTTCCCAGCATGAAAACTTTCTGCTTGCCATATTAGGAGGGTTAATAGACAAGCTGACTTCAAAGCTATTAATTATGGCCTGAAACAAAAGGATCCTTTTGTGTTAACACAATTTTAACTTACTACTGCTTCCACAAAGGAACTGTCAAATACATTCAAGACATACTTGAAACTAAGTTATTAACTACTTCATCTGAATAAACAGATATGTCTGGACTCATCTAATTCCTGTTCTATCCTTTTCAGTTGTTAATTTCATATAACATTTCTTCTATCCTTCATCTTTTATATCTTCATTTTATGCTTCCTCTGCTCCAGTGAAGCAGTAAAAACTTTAAGTTCAGAGATAAAAAGCAGCCATGCTAAATTCATGTGCACTCCAAGTAACAGGAAAATTTACTCTCACTTTCGCCTTTACAGATAAAATTAATACAATGCTATTTCCACTCTACAAAGGCAGCCAACTGGGGGGGGGGGGAGTCTGAACTATAAAAGATAGCGAATTGTAAGACATTCTTTTCATCAGAATTATGAAGGGAAAAGGTAGCAAGTTAGTGAAGTAGAAATACCTGCTAATTAACTCTCAACAAAGCCTCTTTCAGAAGTGCACCAAGTTCAAAGAGACACAAAGTTCCATAGTGATGGTACAATATTGATTTTAGGCCATGCTCAAGACCTGGGAGGGAAAATAGGAGACAATTAGTTTCCTCCAGATCTTCCAGGAGAACCCTTTTATACAATATAGGGGTATTTTCACAAATAACACTAGGGACCTCCTCCAGTCTCTGCTTCATCATACCTGAATTATGTTACAAATTGTAGAAGACAGATATGGTAAAAATGAATGCATATTCTGATCTGTGTAGTTCTTCTGGGAACTCATCACATCACATCACTTGTCGATTCATTCTTCCTCCCAAAAGCATGGACATTGCAAGTAAAACCCATGACACAGTCACACATATTATTCTTGCTGACAAGTTAGGCTCCACGTACCCTTACCTTGCCTTGGTCTTTCAGGAAGATACTGAGTTCTGGAAGATGCATCCAGGCAGAAATAAAGTATGGTGGATTCAGTTCAAGCCAGTGGGGTGGAGTGTTTTTGTTTGTTTGTTTGTTTGTTTGTTTTAAAATTTAGAAAACGAGATAATAATATAAAAGTTATACAGAAGGAAATGAATGATTAAACAGAGAGTATTTCCCCCCAACATCCCCTTCATTATAATTTAAGACATTTTTTATAAAATATAATACTCCATACTTCAAACATTTTAAATTTGAGATCTCACAACTGTTCTGTTTTGTAGCTATATTATTTTCATCATTACTATATATTCTATGTTATATATTTTGTCATTTCTACATACTAGCTATAGTTTTTAATATACCAAAGTTTAAAGGAAAGTCTATTATGTATCTCACAATAAAAAATTAAATATGTTTTTGTTCAAAATCCACTTCCTTGTACATTTATATTCAAAACTTATTCTCATTCAATTTCTACATTGTAGTACATTTATATGTGTTGCAATACATTTACATACAATTTTTAAACTGTTTCTCATTCTAAATTTTAAACTGTTACCCATTCTAAATTTGTCTCCTGCTTATGTAATAGACACTCCATCTCTCCTCAAATTTCAAAATTGATCTCTTTGTCAAATTAGTTGTTAATTTTGCCATTACTGCAAAATAAGCAAGTTTATTTTCCCTTCTTTTAAGCTTGGACAGACATTTGATTTCCATTTTGCTGTGTAGATTATTCTAGTCACTGTCACCATATATTCAAAAATATCTTCCAAAAATTTTAGTAATTTATTAGACAATATTCCTAATAGCATATTTTTAAACAATTTTATTAAACCTTTAAAAAAAAAATAGCATTTTTTTACTTTCATTGGGAATTTAAATTTTAATATATTCTGTATTTGCTTCCAATATCTTTTTGCTTTTTTACAAGTCTTTTTTACATATGGTAAAAAGTTCCATCTATATCGTGACAATTCCAACATTTTCCCTTGTAGTTTTTGTCTACTTTCTCAACATGTTTTAGAGTAATATACCATCTGAAAAACATTTTGTACCAATTTTCTCTTAACACCTGCCTGGCTGGGAACTTAATTCCTTTTTCCCATTACCGTTCCCATTGGTGCATAGGTATTTGCTCTCTAAAGTTCTGCATCCATTTAATCATTGTGTAATCATACAATTTTTTCACTTGTTCTATTTCTAACTGAAATAGTAACTTATATATCTATCGTAGTTTTATAATGAGCTGTTCAAACTGAGTTATCTCTCAGTTTGCTCTACCTTCCATGTTGATAATCTTTAATCTTGAAACCAATTGGTAATGTAGTAACCACTGAATGGCCCCGGTCACACTGCAAAGTTGCCGCGGGAGAGGCACGGATGGTGGGCAGATTATCCAGGTAAGATCACACCCCAACATCTGGGAAGTGGAGCGTACCTGTGGCTTACCACAGACAATGCACCTTAAAAAACTAGTACCTCCAAGGTACTAGTAAACATTTGCCATGGGCTGCCTCCAGATGCCCATGGTGTGATTGCGCCGGCGCACGGCATTCTCCTCTGGTCCCTTGTTTACCTGCTGGCACCGAGGGAAGGACCCGTGGTGTTCCGCTGGGCGTCTGATCGCGTAATCGTGCATCAAACTGTGTCGGGGCAATTAGCCACGCCTTCCCCCTGCAATATCCAGCCCGTGTAACCGGGGCCAATGTTGATTTCTTCATCTCTAATATCTTGCCAGGACTTGATTGTCTCCTGAGCATTTACCATATCACCATAAGTTAAGACTGATATCTGGGAGACATGGGTCCAAATCCTCATAATACCATGAAGAGGAGAGGAGACTGGATTTATACCCTGCCCTTCACTTTGAGTCTCAGAGTGGCTTACAAACTCCTTTCCTTTCCCTTCCCCTCCCCACAACAGACACCCTGTGAGGTAGGTGGGGCTGAGAGAGCTCTTTCCAGAATTGTCCTTGAGAGAACAGCTCTGACAGAACTATTGCTTGCCCAAGGGCATCCAGCAGCTGCAAGTGGAGGAGTGGGGAATCAAACCCAGTTTTCCCAGATTAGAGTCATAACACTTAACCACTACACCAAATTGGCTCTCATTGGATGACCATGGACCGTTCATACTTTGTCAGAGTAAGCTTCTTCACAGAGATGTTGGAAGGGTAAATGGGGAGAGGCAAAACCATATATACTTCCCCAAGTTCCTTGAAGGAAGGACAGGATAAAAATGTATTTGTAACCAATACTTGCAGGACTCCAAATACTTGCTATATATTCAGTGAATAAATACAGTGAATACACTGTAAAAAAACCACAGTGCTTCCGCATCACAGCAACAACTACAAAGAATGTCCAGGCAGAAATTCAGCTGGACATTTCTCATCATCTTTAACAGAAAGGGATTACTGACAGAAAAAAATTAAATTGTATGAGATCAATCTGGTGCCAAATAATGTCAATCATTCTGTGTTTATCATACTCTCCTCCTTACACTTCTGCAGCACTGTCTTCTCCTGAGTGACTTTTCTCTCTCTTTTATGTATGATCCCCAGTATGGTGCCCATATTATCAGTGTGTTTCCTGGAGCACACTTGCTTCTTCCCAAAGCATCAAACTAATCCTGGTGTCCTTCCACTTCACTTAAGCAGGAGACACTTCAGGAAAGCTCAGAAGGCATTATTTTTGTGTCTTTAGGGAGCAGACAGCTGCCTACATCATAGCAAGATACATGACATGGAACCCCCTAACATTTTCAAGATTGGACCTAGACCTTACAGCAGCCATTTTATGATTGGTCCCACCCCACCCACTCTCTGCATGGCCACCATATTGTTATGCCTACTACCTGTGCTCACAGGTTCAACAAGGTTGGGAACCGCTGTTTCATTGATTCCATTTTCTTTCTCCTTCCCCCATATATATCATTTCAGCTCCCAACAAATGCATTTCTACTATTTCCTTTCTCCTTTTCTGGCCCATCTCATGTAATAAATGGCTTTGTGAGTGTATCTTGCAGAAAGAGTTGCCATTTTTTTCTGGCAGATTGTGACAAACTATCCCCTCACTTGTCACATATTAGTGACAGAGATAGTGTTTCTGCATGTGTTCCTTGTATTACTTCAAAAGCAAAGGGTGTGGCCTCCAGTTTAGTAACTCCAGCTACAGGATTTAGCTCCTTTCATACTCTGATTGGAAGTATGAGTAATTGGAAATATGAATAAAGATGTTGGCATATATGAGATAGTTTAACATTTAAAAGATGGGTTTTATTTTCTCCTTTGGAAAATAGAGCAGTTAGCTTGATAGAAGATGTTACGAATTTCAGTGCTTTACAACAATATAAATGCACAGGCACCATTCAGGTTGGTATTTCATAAATCATGAGAGGTACAGTTTATCTTGTCCTTTAATATTGGCTTTCTCTTTGAATAGGATAAGCACCCTTATGTAATCATACACTAGCCAATCTTCTCCGTATCAGAGAAAGAACTGCAATCTGAACTCTCTCTCTCTCTCTGTTTTTCCAGCTCAACATTTTCTGTTTCTCCAGTCCAGAATATGGACTTATCCTTTTTCTTTCCACTCTAATCCATGGTCCACCCTGTCTGAGGTAAAAACTGAATGTGGACAGTTAACTCCCACACTCCACCTTCCAACTGCTCCCTCAAATCACACTGGATGTTACCAAGGCTTGAAAATCTGCTCAGGTCTCAGCAGGGGGTTGGATGTTGACAACTAGTAGTTGGATAACCTCCTGTTTGCCACATAGGTCACCTGAGCTTTTAATAACTGCATGTCAGGTCCCGAAGACCTTGGGGTTTGCTTATGTAGATAAATGCAGTCACTCAGCAAAATAAATTCTGTAGACCAGGTTTAAAAAAGCAAACTACTGGATTTAATTGGACAAAAATAGTTGTAGTAAAAGGGATGTAGACAAGCAGAAAACATCCAGTCATAACGAGCAACGGCAAACAAACAAAAAAAGGCAGGTAACAAGGACCAATGAAAACAATAACTCACTTCTGTGAGGCCAATTCCTTAAAACAGTCCAATATCAGGTAGAAGAAACCGGATCATTTCAGCCCAGAGTATAGCCGGCCCCACCCTGAGAAGCCTAATGGGAGAGTGCCTCGTCACCGTAGCTCCCTCTACTTAGGTCTGTTTCCCTGTCATCCGGCCGCCAGCTGATAAGAATTCAACTCCCTAATTAACCCTTCTGGCTTGCAAAAAGATTAGGGAGGTTTACAAAGACGATTCTCCTCCATAATAAAATCTCACAGCTGAATACAATGAACATGCAAGGCTAGGTCCTACAACCTCTGTTCCTTACACTGCATAACAAGCAAATAATTCAGAAGGTGAATCAGTGTACACTAGGGTTGCCAAGTCCATCTTCCACCCCCAGCGGGGGACTTTGGGGGCGTCCCTGGAGGGGGCGGGGCATCCCGACGTGATGACATCACGTTGGGAACATCCGCTCCCCCCCGCCCGCGCGCCGGATCTCCAGAAACGGTAGTTCCCTGCACTTAAAGGAGACAGTGTTTCCATTTTAAGTGCAGAAGCCGGCATTTCCCCTTTAAGAGCAGCCACATTTCCCTTTTAAGTGCACGAAGCTGGCATTTCCCTGCAAGCCTGATCTCAAGCAGAGATCGGGCTTGGGAGGAAACACGGGTTCCACACACTTAAAGGGAGAGAGAGGGGTGGCTGTGGGTGTTGGGGGTGGGGCTTCCCCCACTGGCCATCTGGCCGGCGGCGGGTAGAACCCCCCCAAAACGGGGGACCCCTGGCAAACTGGGGACTTTGGCAACCCTAGTGTACCCAATCACTACCATCACCAGAAAAGCTTTATGTACCTTTATGCAGTTGTTAAAGGCAAACAAACTCAGTCAAAATAGTTGACAAGGCTACCCTACAAGGGCCTACTGAAGATCTCCTGGTCTTTTGTATCCTTTCAACTTTATGAATATCTCAAAAGGATCCTATGCAGAAATATCAAAAATTTACGTATATATATGCATGAAAAAATAAGAATGGCTGGAGGTCTTCATGCCATGTGAACAGGAGTTCCCTCATGCTCATAATTCATATTATCTACTATTAAATGAGACCTGCAATTTAGAATAAGATTCCATATGGAAAATGGAGTAAATCCTTTCCTCTGTCCCAAGTTTGTACAGTCATAATTAATTCTGTACGTTATTACCTAGAAGATGCTTATTCAAGCATCAAGTCACAAAAGAAAGCACAATTAAATTCATTTCTTAGCTTCAAGATTAGTTTGAGAGGCTTCTAAATCTAATCTGTTTAATTACTTAAAGGTGTGATTAGGAGATACTTCAAGCAACGTTTTAAACAAAAAGGAATAAAGCCTCTAATCTTTCATTCTGTCAGAAAGTTAAAAGAAGTGGAAACCCTGGGGACATAAATATTGTGGGAGATAAATGAAAGGTTGAAATCTTTAAAATATAAGCCAGTAATATTTACACTGATGCTTTTTGGATGATACGTTTATATATAGCCACAAATAATGGTGCTGAAAAGTGAAATAGCATGAGGATAATTTGAAGATAATTTCAGACTGTTTTGGAGGTTTCATCCTAAGGGAAAACTGCGTGTTTCATTTTGAAGACAAAATATTCCAATGTAATGACCCAGAACCATGCCCATTCTTCCATCCGCCTGTCTGAACCTCTCAACCAACAAGCAAAACTAGTATCCCAAGCTCCAAAAAAGCCCTTCTTGCTGTGAAAGGACAGCTCTAAACCTAGATTATTCCAAGAGGATGTCTATAGAGACAGATTTTTTATCACTTTCACAGCCAGTGTTTTCAACCGTTTGTTTTATTATTAAATGTCTAGCCCACCCTACCCCCACAGGCACAGGCCTCAGGGTGGGTTACAACAGATACACATAAAACAGTTAGAACATGATTGCAGTTAAAAACCTATACAAGCACAGATGACACAGCTAAACAAGATGGCGATCAAACAATTAACAAATGTTCCCAGGATACTCCTTGTATGTGTGCTCAGGATGGACCAGAATACTAGGCAAGTGGTCAGAGGCTAACACCAAGAGCACAGGCTGACACGGTGCAAACAGGGTGGAGCAGATTGGAGCAGGGGAGGCCGATGTAATTTGGACATCTGCCGCCTCAACCAAAGGCCTGGCGGAACGATTCCATTTTATAGGCCCTGCAGAACTGTGACAAGTCCTTCAGGGGCCTGATCTCACTTGGGAGAGTGTTCCACCAGGCCGGCTAAGCAGATGTCTTTTGAGCCAGGGATCACCAGCAGATGTTAGTCTGATGAGTGCAAGGCCCTTCAGGGGACATGGATAATACATGCAAGCCGTCACCTGGCATTCCATTAAATGCAATCAAATGATGAACACATCCATGTGATCTAGCCTCACAAGCTACAGAGAAGCATCAGGAATGGCAGCTTCCATAATTCTGTAAGATCAGCAAATGGTTGATGGTGCAAAATGAGCAATGTTTCATTTGATTCCATAATTCCATCCAATGTTCCCATTATGATAGTGCTCAAGTTGACTGACAAATTATATATATCAATACCATCAATAAATCCTTAAGTGCAAATATGCAGTAATAAAATGTATACATAAACAGTAGATTATAGCTGTTAATGTCCAAGACTATGAAAAGCACATAAAATAGTGCACTGTTCTTTTAAAAATCTTTGTCTGGGTGCAGCCCTTCTCCACCCTGTACAGCTATTGCTCTGTGCAGGTCCCAACACCGCGTGAATCAATTTTTCCAGGATTCTTGTCAGGAAGGGAACAAGGTAAAGATTCACAACTGCCAACACTTTCTGCTGATAACATTGCTGGGTCCACCCCTGAACAAAGAAAACAAAGTTGCCAGCAAAAAAAGAGATCAGCAAGTTGTTGAATGGATTTCTCCAGGACAGAAGTTCCATATGGAGAGTACCAATTCAGAAAATGCCATAAATGGTCTAGAAAGAAGAGACAAAGGCATACGAGAGGTCCACAAGGAACCTGAAGGAATGTATGGGATGCTCTGATCCCGTAAGAAACACAGGGTTCAAGTTAGATATACACAAGAGAACATTTCACACTTTTATAGAAAAATTGATTAAGCAGAACAGATATTGACAGTGCCTTCCTAAGCAGAGTTGCACCCTTCTAAGCCCATTGACTCCAATGGATGTAGAAGGGTATACACTTTTCTTAGGGCTGCACTGTCCAGTACTTTCAATACATAGGTCAGAACTAAAATAAAGAGCAATATCATTATGATGCTATAATTGTAATGTCCCCCTTTGGCTGTGGGTTGGTACTCACTCGGGCTCCCATTTTCAGGTTCACTAAGCAGAGTCAAGCTAGCTCAAAACATCAGCCGTTTATTTGCAAGAAGACAACTCAAACAACCAATCACTTCAGCTAACATACAAAACTGGAAACTGAACAAGAGTTCCACCCAATAGGACCAAACCACACAGATATTAGGGGAGGAGCAGACTGTTCCGTTACATACTTACATATCTACAATAAATATACCACAATAACAGAACTATAATTTTGCTGTAAGTATATGAAGGAGGACATCCTTTTCAATATTCTTTACCAATAAAAAGTTAAAATATTCAGCTAAACAATCACAGTTGCTCCAAGCATAAATTACTACCAACATTTCCTAGGAGACCAAGCAGGTGATGATAGCTTAACAATGAACTCTGTTATATTGAATATTACGTTATTTCCAAAAGACCTTTAACTGGCTCTTTACTCTTGTCATTCATTAACTGCATCGTGGCCTAGTTGCTAATGACCTGTAATAAATTTCCAGAAGACAACAGAAAAGCTACCTAACTGTACAATTTGTAGTCCCCATACAGTGAATCAGCTTTTTCAGAAACAATAATTCTGCTGGGAAACGTCTCCCTTAACCAATATGTCGACTGCTGCTAAGAGAACTTCAGCTAGCACCTCCTTTCCATGTACAGTCGTCCTCCACAGCTACTGTTGCTGCTGCTTTGCTGTGGGGAAAGGCCACTTCCCCCCTAACAGAGTTCCTCTAATTGCTACTGCACTGGCTGCCTATTGAATTCTGGATCCGTTTTAAGGTGTTGGTACTTACCTTTAAAGGGGCTGCAGTAGCTCATTGGTTAAGATGCTGAACTGCAGACTGGAAGGTCAGTAATTTAGCAGTTCGAGACCCAAGTGCCGCATGACGGAGTAAGCTCCCGTCTCTGGCCCCAGCTCCTGCCAACCTAGCAGTTCGAAAGCAAGAACTTGCAAGTAGATAAATAGGTACCACTTTGGTGGGAAGGTAGCAGCATCCTGTGCACCTTGGCATCTATTCATGCCAACCACATGACCACGGAAACATCTTTGGCTTGGAAATGGAGATGAGCACTGCACCCCTGGAGTCGGATTCGACTGGCTTTCGAGCAAGGGAAACCTTACTTACATTTAAAGCCCTATATGGCCAGGGGTCAGCATACCTTTGAGACCGACTCTCCCCATATGAGCCCCGTAGAGTACTAAGGTCGACTAATCAACATCTCTTGGTAGTCCCCGGCCCCAGAGATGTCCATCTTGCCTCAACTAGGGCCAGGGCTTTTTTGGCCCTGGCCCCCACCTGGTGGAAAGAGCTCCCATATGAGATAAAGGCCCTGTGGGACCTTTTACAATTCCGCAGGGTCTGCAAGATGGAGCTCTTCTGCCAGGCTTTTAGCTGAGATGGCAGGTGTCCTCCTTTTATCTATCTATCCTTCGGTGGATCAGTTCTGAGCAATATCTGGAACCCAATTGTGACAGGTTACATCTGTTGAGGCTTTGATTCAATATATAGAAATTGCACTGTATTAGTGCAATTTAGACTGCTAGGCAGGAAACGCAAGGCCAGGACCTCCAAGGTAGCCTTCTCAGAAGTGCTACCTGTTCCACGTGCAGGGCCGGAGAGACAGGTACAGATCAGGAGTCTCAATGCATAGATGAGATGGTGTAGTGGGGAAGAGTTCAAGTTTTGGAACAAGATGCTTTTGGAACAAGAGAGAGCTGTACAAAAGAGACAGTCTCCACTTGTCCCGAGAAGGAACCAGAAAGAGAGAAAGAGAGAAAGAGAGAAAGAGAGAAAGAGAGAAAGAAAGAAAGAAAGAAAGAAAGAAAGAAAGAAAGAAAGAAAGAAAGAAAGAAAGAAAGAAAGGTCTCAGCCTGCATAGGGCTTTAAAATGGATCTTTGAAATGGATCTGGTACTCAATTGGTAGCCAGAGCAATTGGCATAGCACCGTCTGAATGTGTGCCTGCACAGACATCACAGTCAGCAGGCACGCCACCACATTTTGCACAAAGCTGAAGTTTCCAGATCAGATTCAAGGGTAAGCCCATGAAAAATGAGTTACAGTAATCTAACCTGGAAGTGACCATTGCATGGGTCATCGTAGCCAAGTGGGGGAGGGGGGAGATAAGGAAACAGTTCCCTGATCTGCCAAAGATGATAAAAGGCAACAGCAGTGACCTGGGTCGACAAAGAAACTGAGGCATCCAGGATCACCCCCAGGCTCCTTGACCTCAGTACCCCATCCAAGGTTGGGAGCCTGATTCACAACCCTACCCCCCCCTGCAACTCAGGCACAGGACCTCTGTCTTCACTGGATCACCCCCAAGCTCCTTGACCTCAGTACCCCGTCCATGGTTGGGAGCCTGATTCACAACCCTAACCACCCACCCACCCCCTGCAACTCAGGCACAGGACCTCTGTCTTCACTGGATTAAGCTTCAGCTGGCTCTGCTGTAACCACCAAACCACAGCCTCCAAAGTCCTGTCCAAATTATCTGGGACAGAGTCTGGATGGCCATCCATCAACAGAGAGAGCTGGGTGTCGTCAGCATACTGATGTCAACCCAGTCCAAACCTCCATACCAACTGGGCAAGGGGGTGCATGTAGATGTTAAACAACATTAGTGAGAGGATCACTCCCTGTGGCACTCCACACTCCAGTGGATATCACACGGAGACTGCCTCACTGAGTGCCACCCTCTGTCTCCGACCATGTGGAAAGGAGGAAAACCACTGTAGGTCAGTCCCCCTTTTCTCTACTTCGGTGATGTGGTGGGTCATTAGATCATAATTGACCATGTAAAATGCTGCCATTAGGTCAAGTAGCAACAGCAGCACCGACCCACCCCAATCCAGGGTTGTGGTCACACGGTCATTTTGATCGGGTTCCACTGCTGTTCCCTCTCGCATTTAAAATTGCTGATCAGACAGCCGCATCCGTCTCCTGCACCAAAATGGGCTCATTCACGCAATCCTCCTGGTTCCCTAGTGAGTTTTCCTACATCTGGAAAATCAACTACTTTCCGGATATTTGCATTTTGAATTCATAATTTTGCCAATCTGGACAGCCATCTCTCGCAATGATCGCCATTAGGTCATCTGAACATCCTTCTTGCGACGTTATTTTTTTTTTACAAGCTTCCATCGTTGTGTGCATGAGCAATCCTGTCCTGAATAAATTCAATGTATAAACATTCAAGTGCACATATAGACTCCAGCGCTCAGTTGTATGTCACCGGTTAATTTTGTTTGCTGGGGGGGGGGGAACCTGCAAGAACAAGGGAGTACGGCGAGTCCCAGTGGGAGCGGTGATTCGGCCATGTGTATATGCTCATGCGCAAAGCCAATTAAAAAAAAAAAAGCCGTGCCACCCAAGCGGCAGCACAGCTATCTGAAAGGTGCCCGGAGCCTCGTTGCACGATGCAAGCAGTTCAGGGAGGGATGTGTGGTCATCCAAACCCAAAAAGAAATGTTCCCAATCAAATCTATAGTGGGAACAAATTGGGATAAGCTCGCCATGTGACCACAGCCCAGGTGTCTCTGGGGGTCATCCCTCAGGGTGACCAGCACTGTCTCCATCCCGTGGCCAGAGTGGAAACCAGACTGGAATGGATCCAGGATGGATGCTTCATTCAGGAAAGCCTGAAGCTGCTCAGCCACCACCCTCTCAACTACCTTACCCAGGAACAGCAAGTTTGAAACCTAGCCAACTGGCTAGGACCACAGGATCCAGTGATGGTATTTGAAAGAGCAGGTGTACCACATCCTCCTTCAATCCCACCAGGAAAGTCCCTGATGAAAAGGACAAGTTGATAATCTCTTTCAGTGGGCCCTCCAGGCCTTAACCAGTCAGGATGGGCACAGGTCAAAGAGGCAAGTGGTAGGCCTCACAGCTGCCAGGATCCTGTTGACATCCTCCTGGGAGAGTCAGGTGAAATGGTCCAGAAGCAGACCTGAAGATGGGCAAGAGGCTTCCAGTTCCTCTACTGTATCAATTGTGGTTGGGAAGACCTGGAAGAGCGAGATGACTTTATCTGTGAAATAGCTCACAAATGCTTCACAGCCAATAGCCAATTCCCTACTGTTTTGTTTGCCTTGCGGCAATGTAGTTAGTGACCGAGTAGTTCTAAACAATTGGGCTGGGCATGAGCTCACAGATGCAATAGAGGCTGCATCGAAATCTTTCTTTGTGGCCTTCACTGCCATCTCATAGGCTTTCATAAATGTCCTATAAGATGATCTTGCCGCCACCCTTGCTCTAGCCACCTCAGCTCTCGTTTCATCCTCTGTAGTTTGGCCCGAGGGCAGAGAGGGTGCTGGGGAGGGATCTCATCCATGGCTTCAGAGAGTCGGCAATGCCGCATCTAATGAACTGCTGGGGGCACAGGATCCCACAGAGCATCCTGAAGCCGATTAGGGTCCATTAGACTCCATGAGTGAACATAAATTTGCTCACCGCCTAACAGGGAAGGCTCAGCATGCTCAGCCAGACTACCACACTGCCTTTGCAGTTTTCAGATCCATATTTATCCCCATCCCGAAAATCAAGTCCAGTGTGTGGCCTGCTTGATGCCTGGGCCAGCACTGCCTCTCCTTCTCCAACCCATCTGGCTCTCTGGATTTCCCCTTCCAGTCTGGTTATTCATGTGGTGATTGTACAGGCCATCTGCCTTTGGGAGGGAAGGGAGAACTGGAGGCCTTACAGACTCACTGTCATGGAGGGGGGTGGTATGTAGCAAAGGGATTAAGGGATCTTCCTCACAATTTAGGGGAGCTGATATTTGGTACACTGATGATGTAAGTCTCTCCGGCACACAGGCACACACCAAGGACCTATTCATCTCTCCCTCTCTGGTCTTTTTGCTCTCTCTCTCTCTTCCCTTCACTTTCCCCCTCTGCCTCTTTCTCCTCCCCCTCTCTCTGGGTGCGTTCAGACGGGGCCTTTCTGCTGGCATAAACGCGATCACACGTGGATCCCATCGGTGTATGCCTGCTCACACACTGCAGGCGTCGGCGTTTTTTTTAAAAAAACCCACACAGTTTGAGCATGCGCATAGGCAGCCATTCACAGAATGGCGATCTTTGCGCATGCTCAAACCCCTCCATTACGCCTCCAAAACGCTACAGTAAGGGCCTTTTCTTTCTTTTTTATACAAATGGCAGGGCGAAGCTTCGCCCAAGCGCATATCGCCGTCCTTAAAAAATGGCGGCTGAAAATCGGAAGCCTGAGGCTTCCGAACGGAAGTAGCTGTGCAACGGTGGAGAGCGATCAGACGGCGAGGTACAGCGTTTACAACTGTTGCACTCAGGATACCACCACTTGGGACCTAGTGGCAGAGTGCAATTTTTCATACATCATCAAGTAAGGCTTTGCACCAATTCTATGTTATTTTGATGTACAATTACCGAGATGCAAGTATTGATGTTGACATATATATTATATTATTTATAAGCTTATAGACTCTTGGTTAGAATAAGACGTTTGTCGAAATGGCATCGCCACCGTCCCGTCGTTGTCATCTTCTATCTTTATGTATCTGAACTTACACACTTGAATGTATTATTATCACTTTTGTACATTTCATATTTATAACTTTACGGTTTTCGTTAAAGAAATATTGAACGCACGGTGTACAGTTCTTGTGGTTCAATAATGCAGCCAGAAGATTGTGCAAGGTCCTCTTTTTAAATAAAGAAAAAAGACATTATCAGAAAATGTGGAGCACATATGTTTGCATTCCTGAACACATGTAGAGAAATAAATGACATTCCTAATGCTGAAGACAGAGACAGACAGACATTCTCAAAGAGAGGAAAAAATATTGGGAAGAAGTTTCGGCAAACATAAGGCAAGGAATAGGATGTTGAGAAAGTGACAGTTGCTTTGACAGGTGTCTACAATTGAACAAACCACAGCGAAAGTGTCCACAATCGGTGTGGACTTTGTGACAGGAAGAATGGTTACAGATAGAAGCACAGACAAATTTCTGAAGGGGGATGGAAATCAATAGACTGACGTTAAGATAGGGAGCAGAAATTAATACAAATAGTGCAAGACTGTAAAAAGAGAGCTGGAGACAATTCACATCAAAAGAAAGCAGAATGAGGCTATAGCAGTCAGAAAGCCATCGATAAGTGTCTGAGATAGGAGAGCAGAAATTAATAATGTTCACAAAAAATAAATGGAAGGAACTTGCAGGAAAGAAACCTGATGACAGATGTGCAAACATTCCAGTAAATAAAAAGGTAACAATTTAGGAAGTTAATGGAATATACTTAATGAAAGAACAAATTCTATATTTAAAAAATGAGACATGGATGTGCAGTTGCAAAACTTTGTAGAGGGAAAAAACATATTGACAGCAACATTTACAACCAAAGATTTCACAACCTATTGATATATGATAGGCTAAAATCAGGGCCGGCTCACTCACTAGGCAAACTAGGCGATCGCCTAGAGTGGGCCGGCCCTTAGGGGCACCAAACTGCACCCAGAACCTCACAGGGTACTCTGAGAGTTTCTTGATTATTTGTGTTTTTCATTCTTCCTAAAATGCATTTATTTTTGAAAAATGGCAAGCAGGGGGCGGGGGGCACCAGAAGGGATCCTTGCCTAGGGTGCAAAATAAACTGGGGCCAGCCCTGGCTAAAATGTCCTAGATGTCAGGAATCAAAAGACCGCATTTGAACTGGATTCAGCATTCCTCCACCTACAAATCCCGAAGGAACTTCCACAGGTAGCTTGATTATTTCAGTGGATTTCGGCCTTACGTTGAAATCCCTTATATCTCACCCAACACTGTTTGAAGGTCTCCTGAGTTGCAGAAGCATATTTTGAGAATAAAGGCCAGAGACAAAGCTTATTCTTTGTTTTAGGAGCCATCCATTATGATTAGTTTCTCCTCTCTCAGAAAGTTAAGTTTTGGAGATTGGGAGAAACTGGTCAAGCTTTTTCAAGTACTTAACAGGTCAAGTGTTTGCCTGTACTAGATACAGCAGATCTAATGATACTGGCCCTTGGCACTTGACCTAAATCATACACAATGGCTTGGAGCCAGTATAAAACTTCCACTTGCATTAGTGCTCTCGCACAAGCAGAAATACAAGAAGAAAGACTGCAATAGCCACTTGCAGAATCTAATATTGTAATGTTGCATGTGTTTCTGCTTCTGTAAACTCTTGGGCAACCAATTTCTGGCACTATACTATACAGGGAGTAAAATGCTTAGGGTTGCTAGCCTCCAGGTGGGGCCTGGGGATCTCCTGCTTTTACAACTGATCTCCAGCTGACAGAGATCAGCTCCCCTGGAGAAAATGGCTGCTTTGAAGGGTGGACTTTGTGGCATTGTACCATGCTGAGGCCCCTCCCCAAACCCTGCCCTCTTCTGGATCTACCCCCAAAGTCTCCAGGTATTTTCCAACCCAGACCTGGCAACCCTAAAAATGCTAGATATTCCACAAGATCTTGTGCAAGCAGAATGGGGCTGTCAGTTTGTGTTTCTGCTTGGGGATTGATGGATCCAAGCCCATACATGCCATTTGCAGTGTAATCGCTGCCAGCATTGTAAGATTCCACATAATTTTTTTCATGTAATTTGGTTATTTTCTTGGTTGGAAGCTTCCTTCGTGGTATCAGGGACAATATTTTGCAAGAGTTTCCCATAGCACTGGTGGAAGCAAACAAAGTAGTAAGTCCCCTTTCCTTGAGATAATCTTTATAACACACAAAGATCAATCAATCATGTAATAGCAGAAGACAAATGCAAGAGTATGTGTTTGCTTAAGAAATTGCTCTGAGGTAGATAATGTAAAGAAAAATCATTTTAAAATGATGCATCAAAGAAGAAGAGTTGATTTTCAGACCCCGCTTTACCTGAAGGAATCGCAAAAGTGGCTTATGATCGCCATCCCTTCCTCTCCCCACAACAGACACCCTGTGAGGTAGGTGAGGCTGAGAGAGCTTTGAGAGAAGTGTGATTGACCCAAGGTCACCCAGCTGGCTGCATGTGGAGGAGTGGGGAATGAAACCCAGTTCTCCAGATTAGAGTCTGCCACTCTGAACCACTACACCATTCAGCACCCATTAAATGGAGAAAGACATATCTTATTATACACATTATTATGTACATATCTTTGAGTGGGCAGTTATATTGAGACCTTTCCCTAGAAGCCCTAAAATAAGGACCAGTGAAGAAGTGTCCTTTGGGACTGGAGTTGTCCATTACAAACCTTGGAATACCTGTCCTCTCTTACCAAGTAGGCATGAAGACCAGAGAATCCCTGTAATTTTTGAATGAGCAAGAAACTGTGCTCTTCTTGTTGAGCTTGCCCCCAAGGTGGTGAATGCAAACCCCAGAAGTCTTGAGAAAACAGTTTGGGAGAGAACATTTGTATAAACCCACCCAATTGACTGGTAAAAAAGGCAACACCCTTTCCCTAGAAGCCCTAAAATAAGGACCAGTGAAGAAGTGTCCTTTGGGACTGGAGTTGTCCATTACAAACCTTGGAATACTTGTCCTCTCTTACCAAGTAGGCATGAAGACCAGAGAATCCCTGTAATTTTTGAATGAGCAAGAAACTGTGCTCTTCTTTCATTTTCTGAGTTCTCTATTTCCCTCCCTGTGTACTTAGAAGAATTTTTTTACAAGTGGACTTTAACCTCAAGAGAATTCCTTAGCCATCTTCCAGCTATTCCGCCCATGCTACACCTACAGGAAAGGTTGGGAGATAGAGGCAGTTTCCCTCCTAAGGTGAAGAGGGGTCTCTCTCCCTCTGCCTCTGCCTCTCTCTCTCTCTCTCTCTCTCACACACACACCCCTCAGCAGCTGATACTCAGGACTATTCTGGAACAGTTAATCAAAATGTTGCCAACCCAGATGATGGGCCGTTTTACCCCCAAAGGTATTAGACATACTGTATAAAGGTTTTTTCACATGTGCATACCACAAAGTGGATCCTGTGCTGCTTTATAGCAGGCCAGTTTCTCTGGAAGCCTCTGTGAGAGAACTCTCTCTCTGGCACCTTACATAATGCCATGGCAATAGATCTGCTGCCAGGAAGCCTGGGTCATGTAGCTTCCCAGTTGCCTGCAATCAGTGCTAAGGAGTTGGGTGCTTTAGGGTTCCTGTGTTACCTGGGCTGCTGATGTTGCAGCATTCACAGGCCCAGGAAGATCTCACAGGTAAATGGCAAAGGAAATTTAGGTGGACACTGAATGAAATTCTGAAGTTGTCAGGATAGTAGGTCCAATTTCTATTTGCATTGGCATAACATTTCGCTAATTTCTCCGGCGTCCAATGCCACCTATAGAACATTTTGTAGATGTTTTCTTTGGATGGTGTGGCTCGCGTTAACTTTATTGACTGCTAGACTTTAACCCATTGCTCTGCTTCTATTGTTTTCCCCAAATCTCTAGACCATGTCAACATTGTATTTTTAATCATTTATCCCATTGGGCTTGGGGGAGTGGTTAAAAATATTTTGCTAAGTCCAGTTACAAATTAAACTTGGGGAGGGGGTGTCACTCATCAGTAGAGATCAACAGAAAAAGTGCTTCCATTAAATCCCTTAGTTATTATTTTGGGTTAGACTAGATCAAAAAATGAACAACTGGTGATAAATGTATTGCTAACCAGGTAGAATTGAAATTGTATTTAAAGGAAAACTGATGTTTAACCTAACAAGGATTGGTTAAGAAGATGATAGAAAACACTGTTGAGAGTAAAACTTATTTATTTAATACTAGGGAAAAGGCCCGTTGTGGAAATAAATACAACGGCCTCTAGAAAGCGGCTCTGGGCGGGTGCCCTGGCCTTGGACACTCAGTGTCAATTTGCTGTGGCAACCTCAGCAGGGTATAATGACACTGAGTCCACCATTTTCTCCAGAGGAACTGATCTCTGCTACCTAAAGAACAGTTGTAATTTTGAGTGATATCCAGCCCTCACCTGGAGATTGGCAACGATAGTTCCCCAGAAGGGAATGGTTGGTTTGGAGGGTGAAGTCTATGGCTTTGTATCTGTCCGAGGTCCCACGCCTCCTGAAACCTCACCCTCTCCAGGCTCCATCCCTCACATCTCCAGGAATTTCCCACCTGGAGTTGGCAACCCTATCTCCTTCGCACCCAATCATCAACCTACCTTTATTTCCCCCTCACTCTTCAGCTTTCCACCCCCACACACACCTGCAGCCTCTCCCGTGCTCTGAAACCCTGACTGCTACATCACATTGGCTGTCATACGGGGGCCACCTCAGCAGCATATAAGGATACAGAGCCCACCATTTTCTCCAGGGGAACTGATCTCTGTCTGGAAAGCAGTTGTAATTCTGAGGGATCTCCAGCCCTCACCTGGAGATTGGACACATTTTACCTCAGGACAGCAAACTGTTTAGAGGCAAAAGCCAATCAAGTCGCATATGCAAACAACCTCTGTGTTCCAAGGCAAAGGCTAATGAGGCTGCATATGCAAATAATCTCTGTGTTCTGACTGGCTATGGAGGGAAGAGGAACAGCAAAATGTTTAGAGTGTTGGAGGCAGGACTCAGGCAAAGCAGCCAGTGGATAGGGAGACCCTCTGAATGACACACCAGGGCGCCAACCAATTCCAGGGCGTGTGGAATGTTCTAGAGAAGTGCCACCACCATTTGGCTTTTATTTATAAGGGAGATGATTCTGAGAAGGAAGGGAAGTTAGAAACTGATTTACAGACAATTGGGATTTAACTTTTTGTAGTAGAGGTTCTAAGCAAAACAGTCATATTGATTTCCGTTAAATATGCCTTATTAAGACTGCATTTTTGTTTTTATAATTATTTGTAATTATATGAAAAATGTTAATTTTTTTTAAAAAAATCAAGAACATCCATTTTTTCTTTACAAGGCTGTATCACTCACAAGGTAAGTTTTTTGTCAAACTTGCAATGAAAATTAAAATAGGTTTAAAGTTCCTTCAGTGGAATTATTTTATTGCTTTGGTTAATATTGTATTTGATGTGCAATCTCTGGCATTCTTGTCTACACTGGATTTCTGGTGTGGGCCACAAAAGTGTCATTTTTGCCCAAGTCATGTATACTATGTCTAAACCTCTCCCACAGCTCCCAACTTGAAAATGAACAAAATTGACTTTCTAGGAGATTTGCATTACACATATAATATATTCATGCACTGAATAATGTATGATAGCCCTTAATGGTCTGTTTCTTGTTGTTAATGGTAATATTATAAACCAGTAGCACTACATTTTATGGCAGATTGAAAGCTATTTTCTCTATGCTTACTTTACATATTCTCCTAATTAAGGTAGACTGAAATGCATTTTTGGACCTGAAGAAAGCCATTTCTTTTCAGCAATCTGCATTTATAAAGTGAATTAGCTCATTTCAATCACATGCAACCTCTAATTTAAAACTGTTGTCAGCATCGAGTATAATCATAAAAGATCTCACAAAAAAGAAAAAAACCAGCTTGGATCAAATTTAATCCTTAAGGTGACATTTTAGAGTTAACAAACTCCATTCTCCATTATACATTCTCCCTTCCCCCTCCCTTAACAGAAGTGGCAGTGTTTAGCAGAGCAAGTGACATTTTAAGATTAAGATCCAATTCTTTGTGTTTAAAGCATCATTTTCATTTGAAAATTGTGAAAGCAAGCGGTGATAATGGAAAAATAAAACACGCTGTGTCTCTGTATTTCATGGCTGAAATATGTAGTAATAAGAAGCCAGTAATAAGAGCAAGAGATTCAATGCAAGCCAATAGGCTTTCGTCTACTTGGAAAATGGGCCCCTCCTGGGATGTGTAGCTTGAATTTGAACCTACCAGTTGAGATGTTTGTTCAGAAGATGGGGAAGCCACAGACAGTGTGGCACCTGAGCATGGCCCAAGCTTGGAGGTGAGAAGGATACACTTAAACAGTGTTTGGAGGCCCAAAAGGAGTGGAGATGGGAAACACTTTATTTATTTGTTTGTTTATTTATATGTCACTGTGACGGACTGCACTTTAAAAGCAGGTTTCATAGTGCAGCTAAATCAGAGAGGAGGTAAAGAGTTAACTTTCCCCCTGGAATGGAAAGCTTGACTGACAGGCTGCTTCTCTTCTCTGACTGGCCAGCAGCAGCTGAGGAAAATATATAATCAGCTGTAGGAAAAGTCAGACGGATTCACCTGATGAGTGAAAGAAAAAACTCCTTGGTTTAACTGTGTTATATCAATAACCTGAGGAGGAATTCAAATTAAGAATTCATAGTCTCAGTGTCAGCATAAGATGAAGTGCATTTTACGCAGAGATCAGAGAACCGGGAGACAGTTTTTGGCAAGAGTGATTGGGGTAGTGTGTGAAAAACCCCTCTCAAGCCAGAAAAGGAACAAGGTTAAGTCTTCTGAGATTAATTCCTGTGCAGTGTCAAAGTGGGTTTAGCTCTGAGGAGGGCCCTGGTCTGTTGTAAAGGGAAAATGGTTTTAAACATCTCAGGAAATAGAAATAAACTGTAATTTAACAAAGGAGTGAGTTAGGTTCACAAAGACAGTGACCAGCTCAGGAAATCTGAACTGCTATGGGGAACTCTCTGAGAAAACACTGTAACATACTAAGTAAAACACTTCTTACTGCTAAGAATGAAAAATGCCTGAAAATAAGCATTAATAAAATCATGTTACCTGTTTAAAGAAGTGAATTCTGTACCATCTACAACCTTTACCTCAGCAATCCCCATTCCTGCATGTTGAATAAACTTGTTCTATTGTTTTACTGTTAATCCATTTCCAGTGCCATTTCAAAAATAGCGCTCCTATGGACATTGTTCATAAATGATAAAAACTGGACTGTGCAAGTAGTGTGCAAAAGGGACTGGACTGCGTGGTGACCCGAGTGATGCCAGTTACAGACACACACCCCAAAGAGGGAAGCCTTCCTTTGAGATGATGTGCCTACGGTTCCTGAGGTTACCTGCCCTCTTACCTGCTGTAAAATGGACCAGCTCCCTAGCCACAGGAAGCACCAAAAGCCAGACAGATGCCATACCAAGGCAGCAGACCAGAGACATGAGATCCAAATGCCATGTGGAAGCTTCTTCCTTGCACGTGCAGGCAGCATTGAGGCAATCCGGCTAACAGTAAGTGAAGTAAGTGAAGTTCCACTAGAAGAAGTTTTATATTCTCTTGGCCATTTGGATAAAACATGGCAGCAGGATGGACTCGTGGTGAAGTCTGCTACTGACATGGGACTCAGAGTCAATGTGGTGTGTTGGTTAGAGTTATCAGACTAGGAGCTGGTTCAAATCAACACTCTTCCATAGAAGTTCATGGGATGACCTTGGACCAGTTACTCTCTCTCAGCCTAACTTACCTCATAGGATTGTTTTTGTGAGGATAAAATGGAGGAAAGGAGAATGATGTATGTTGCTCTGAGTCCCCACTGGGGGAATGGTAGGATATAAATTAAATAAATAAGAATAAATGAATAAATAAAATATACACATGTAACACCCCAATTCAATTATGCAGCAAGAGCAGGCCTGTACTGCTGCTCCATTGAAGCAAATGGGGCTCTTCTGTTTACCTCTCATTCTTCTCCCTAGACAGTGGTCCACTGTGATCATTATCCACACAGAACTGACAGTTCTTCTTGACATGAGACAACCCCAGCAGGGAGAATAATATGTACTGTAAAATTAAGAAAAGATGGCAGGTATATACCTATGAGGGAGAAACTGAAAATGTTGACATAGCTCTAAAATATACTTCATAATTTCTTTAAAATATAAACAATATTCAGCAAAACAAAATCTGTATGCAACATGCAGCCAAATTAGTCACAGGCCTGACAGCATTTTAGAAAATGGCCTTTAAGCAGGGAAAAAATTGATGGCACATGTGTTGAATACAAAATGTGAGGAAACAAAGTGAGATAGTATTAAGGTGTCAACTTTTCTCTTTCAAGGTGCCAGCTTCAGTTGCTTTTTTTAAAAAAAAATCTTGCATGGTGTTTCTTTTTTTAAAACGGTATGCCTTAGAAAATTCATAATGCTTTTGTTGACTCAGTTATAAAGGTTTCCATTCACAATTACTCTGATTCTTGCTCTAAGTCTGTAGCTGTGCTTTAAGGGGGGGACTTCAAGTGCCAAATCACAGGATGAGTTTTTTCAAATTATGTGCTCTGTATCATGGAGTACAGGCTTTGGGTGTTGAATAAGCAACAAGAGACAATTTAAGGCATGCACGTCACATTCTTGCAAAACAAAATCATTCTTGGAGTCCAAGTCTTTCATTTTCTTCTTACAAGAAAAAACAGCTAAGAACAGGATTTCAGGGCAATTATTTTGTATAGAAATCAGATAGGACAGAAAACAGTAACATATTCCAAGGACGCATTTCTGTTAGGAGAAATCATGTTTATTATTCTAGTAGGAGAAAAACAGGGTTGCACTTATGCAGGCATACATGGGGTTCTGTGCAGTCGCAGGCCAGCCACCAGAAGATTTCTTAGCTTAGCAACAGAGTGGGAGGAGCCCAACAGGAGGCTCATGAGCCATTTCCCACCCAAACGGTCACATGCTCCTGGTCAGGGCTCCACACACTCCCTCAGTTCTCCTGAGCCCACCACTGAGCTCTGTAATCCAAAACAGTTATATCACCGCATGCCATAAGACAGTAGGCACGCAAGCAGCCAGCTTCACCATCTGCATTTCATTCTTTATTTGTTTTCCTTTCTGTTTTTTAAAATTCTTTTGCTAATGCGGGGTAGGAACCTGCACAAGGACAACTCGATGAACAACAGTTACAGGTAAGTGCAACCCTATTTTCAACATTGTTGTCTTGTGCAGTCCCACGTGGTTGAATTTGCAAACCAATTTTGCAAGGGCCAGAGATATAGCCAGGCATAGCAGACCACAAATACAGAAGAGGCCATAAACCCCAACAGTCTTTGGATGACCAAAGCTGCCTGGCATCAATTAGAAATACACATGCAAACCATGGATTCGATAAAATTTGTTCTATCCACAGGTAAGAACATACCTCCCCTCAGGGAATCCAAAATAGCCCCCCAAAAAAGGGATTACCTGTTGAGGGGTTAGATGGGATGTTTTCTAGTTGACATGTAGACCAAGATTGTGGAAAGTATTTCATGCCAAGGTAATGTCTGACTGTAACTTTTCACCTGTAGGTGCCACAAAAGGCCAGTCATTTAAATAGGGAAACACCTTGCAGTCTTTAGCTCTTAAAAAGGCTACAACAATTGACATGCACTTAGTAAACACCTGTGGAGCTGTGGCTAGACTGAAAGGAAAAACCTTGTACTCATAAGTAATCCCATTCACCTTGAACCGTAGGTAATTCCTGTAATGCACACTGAAGGCAAAGACAGTACAGGTAACTGTTTAAACTAGGCTGTAACCATTTGTAACAACTGACAAAACCCATGAATCAGTGGTAATTTTTTCCCCATTGAGCCAGATAACTGGACAAGCCTTACCCAAAAATAGGATGTGTGTCAACCATCTGTAGTCAGAAAGCAGACTTTGATTGCTGACTGTGCTCCCTGCCCTGTGCCTGTTGAGACTAGCCCCCTTTAGGCCTAGAGGATGGCTGACTTTTAGCCAATTGCACTGGTGGATAATATGGCTTGTTTTGAGGATACGGCTGGTAGCCCTGTTGGTAGGAGCGTTGCAGGGCCTAATACGCAGTTTGGTATCTAGGTTGGTATCTCTGGTGATAAGTTGCAGGTTGAGATGGGGAGACATCTAAGGACCATGCCGTCCAATGGTTCTTCTTAAGTTGTTGAAGAAATCCATTAGTGGAGTCAGAAAACAGCAAAGCCCCTTCAGAAGATAAGTCATCCTCTCAACTGACTGGTGTCTAGGGGGAGGAGACATGGATTTGTTAAAACTGCCTTGCAAGGGGAAGATGGCTCTCTTTTTCTTGGGATGTTGAGCTTGGCCAACCTCTTGTCAGAGATCGGGAGCAGGCAGCCATTTTGGGACCATACAACTGACCTAAAGAGCTGGGAGCAAGCTTTTAGGTAATGGTGGATCTCTACAGAACTAGGACACCTAAGATAAAGAGCCTGTCCTATATTTTACCATCAGGTAGGGCATGTATAGCTGAGAGGGACAGATGATTTCTTTTTACCAATTTCTTCTGTTCTTCCTTGCTTCACTCTGGCACTGTTCTAAAAGTATGCTTGTAAACATTTTCTTTTAAATAAATACTTTAAACTTTTGATTCTGGAAGTGGTTCTCTGTACCACATAGACCCCCACTGTTTCAGACATGCTGTTTTAAAGGGGAGCCCCAGGAAGGGGAAGGCAAGCAGTTGGCAACTGGGTATTCCCCCAGGGGCACACAAGGCATTAATCCATCCCCATGGTAACCAGGGGCTGGGCTAGCAGAAAACACTGAGGCAAGACCTCTGAGCTTAGAAGGGGAGCTGAGGGTCCTGATTCCTTCAGTGGGAAATCCCTATATTGATCAGGTAGTCGTGGCAGCTACTGGAGTGTATGAGGAAAAGCCCCCTCCAGGGAGTTGGCAACCCCAAGAAGGGCAAGGCAGAAATGGGGCCTGCAGGCCAGAGCAGGCACATTCTACCACAAGGGGCATTTTGGGCTTTAGTGGGAGGGAGGAGGAGAGAAAGTCAGTGGTACTCTAGAATGGAGCATCTAGGAATTTCCCTCCTTCTCTCTCAGGTACCTTATACAAGGATTCTCTGCTTCCTCTCCTTTCCAATATTTCATTGAGAAGGAAGCTGAAGGTGGTCTTTTTGAATCATGGGAGGAAAAAATGAATTTACAAAATGGTAAATGTGTGGACCTGGATAGCCCAGGTTAACCTGACCTTGTCAGATCTCAGAAGCTAAGCATGGTCAGCCATGGCTAGTATTCATATGGGAGACCTCCAAGGGCATGATGCAGAGGCAGGCAATGGCAAACCACCTCTGTTAGTCTCTTGCCTTGAAAACCCTATGGGGTCCCGTGTCAGCTGTGATGTGATGGCACTTTCCTCCACTACCACCAAATGCATGGAAGTCTTTGTCTGTGCATGTGTGTGTGTGTGAGAGAGAGAGACTGAGATTTGTGTAATATGCATTACTTATAGCTTTGAAAAGGCATTTGGGACCTGTGCAAGAAAATGTGTTCTTACTGCATTCTGTGTTTATAAATAAAGCTGTACAAAATTTGGGGTCGGGGAGAGAAAAGCAGGAGAAAACGGACGCTTTCATAGCTAACTTGGAGCATTCTTTATTATTACTATTCTTAGGCATCAAAGGGGCAGTAAATAGCAGTGTTTGGGTCACAGTTTGAATGAATGATTAAGAGAGACCACACGACGCACACCGGTTCGTTATGCAAAGCAAAGAAGAGGTCCTCCAGGTTCACCTAAACACAATAGTTCAGAGGCACTCTGGAAGGGCTCTTACCTCTTGCTCTTAAAATGATCCCTCCTGTAAAGCCCAAAGTGGTACATTTTCTCAGTGCTTCATTAACCACTTATATTGTCAAGAAGAGACCTCTTAATGCCTCCCTTTCTCACTGCAAGCTTCCCACATTACAATATAGTTAATCTCTCTGGGTCTTGGGTTAGGGTTTTTCTTAGTATTTTCACAGTATTATACACACACACACACACACACACACACACCCCGAAGTCTGAATTGAAAACTGAGATGCATTGATAGGCACAAGATGGTTTACTTTTAAAAGTGAACCAGGAACAAACGTTTTTCAGAAACACACACACATAACGGAGGTAAATGTTAAGAGTTATCTAGGAGCTGTGGAGTATTAGGCTTCGAACTATACATACCTCAGGAAAATATCTCAGGCAGGTTTATAACATGTCCATGCAGCTCTCTGCTGCAAGGTTACTCACCAGAACTAGCAAACCTTGCTGTCCTACTGTAGCACCTTTGTGTACTCCATTCCCAAGACAAGGACATTTAACCAAAGACCTAATATTTCCTCAAAACTTTAATCCACATTCCTATTAAATTAACCCTGCTCTCTCAGCCTTCAAAACCCAGCTTCTTCTGACTAACCATCTCCCCTTCCAATACACAACTCTTATCAATTTGACTCAGAGGACTGTTTTGATTGGCTCCCGTGTCTCTGGGCTACATTTCTGTGTTCTACAGGTACCACTTTGGTGGGAAGGTAACAGCATTCCGTGAGCCTTGGTGTTTAGTCATGCCAGCCACATGACCATGGAAAGGTCTTCGGACAGCCCTGGCTCTTCGGCTTTGAAACGGAGATGAGCACCGCAACCCTAGAGTCAGATTCGACTGGCTTTCGAGCAAGGGAACCTTTACCTTTTTACCAGCAGTGTTCCCTCTAAGCTGAGTTAGTATGAGCTAGCTCACAGTTTTTTAGCCTCCAGCTCACACATTGTTGTCTTAGCTCAGGAAGGATGGCTCCAGAGCAAACTAATTTATGCAGCAGCCAAATTGCCTGCTCACAACTTTAATGCCAGTCGCTCACAAAGTAGAATTTTTGTTCACAGGACTCAATAGTTTAGAGGGAATATTGTCTACCAGTCATAAGCAGCTCATTGTATTCAATCAATATTACAAACTGGCTGAGGCCTGATTTTGATCACTAGGTCTGACAATTCTCTCATATTGATGTGTTCCTGGAAAATGGAAATAAAAGTTAAGGACAGACTTTTCTACTAACAAAGAATGAAAGCTGTTTATTGAAGTATAAGTCCTGAAGAAGTCCTATAAGTACTTTCTCAAAAGCACCTCTAATTTGATAGGATGTAAATGTATCTGATCTGTTCAGTAATCAATTAATAATTTACACTTTTTTCTTACAGATGTTTGGCTGTAATTACATCCAAGCAAATCCCTGAGATACCAGGTAGCTAGGTTATCAATTTATCTAATTCTCAGTGTGCCCCCGTCTGCGGATACTTAAATCCACAGACTGGAGCAATGAACAGACAAAACAGATCATTCTAAAAGCCTGATAAGAGAAGGTTGGCAGAAAAATCTGAAATCTAAACAAGCAAACTTTTTGGGGGGGGGGGTTAAAAACCCCCAAAACAATAGAAGCAGCACCTGTACTTTAAGAAACAAATGACCTCTGCAGTGGCAATGTTGGAGGTTACAATGCAATCACAAAAATATTCCCAGGCTTCAAGCCAGTTTCTGTCAGGGGAACAGGCAGGGTCCTTTCCAGGACTGTTTTGGCTTTAAGGTAAGAATCATCAGGGTCAGGCCTGACAGCAGCTACTGGCAGACCCAGCTGCTCTCCACTCTTCAACAGCAGCCACAAGGTTGTCTTGGTTACAGTTTCAGACTAGGGGTGTGCAAGGAAAAAAATATTTGGTATTATTCGTATTTGGGGTTTTAAGACCAAATATATTTGGTATATCCAAATATTCCCAGATATCAATGTTGGTATTGTATTGGTATTCAGGAAATATTCGAGATCCCCAAATATATTTGGCTTCATGATACCCTATGGGGCCATTATAGTCAAAGGCAAATCTCCTAGGGTATATTCAGTGGGCTGAGGAGAAGAGGTTTGAGGTAGAGCCACCAAATTTGCAATGTACCTGCCAGAGCCTCTCCCCAAAAGAACCCCCAAGTTTCAAAAAGATTGGACTAGGCAGTCCAATTCTATGGGCACCCAAAGAGGGTGACCCCATCCTCCATTGTTTCCAATGGGGGAAAATAGCAAGGCAATACAAGCTCAGCAGAATGTCCCAGAGGATCTGTGCCGTTGAAAGTGAAAGGGGGTGTGGCATTTTTGCAAGGCCAGCAGCAGAACCAATGCGTACCTAGAAGAACCAGTGCAAAAAACTCAACAGGACTAGGGTCAGATCTGAGAATCTCTGAAGTGTGCGGGGGATTTCTGCAAGAACAGCAGAACCAAAGCAATGCATTAGTGCCCAGCAGCAGAACCCAGTGCCAACCTACTACTGCCCAGCAGCAGAACCCAGTGCCATTGTGGCAAATGCCAGGCTAGCTCAACAGGACTGATGTCAAGCATAGAATCACAATCCAAGCAACAAGGAGGGGGGTTGCAGTACAGCAGAACCAGTGCAGTGGTGCCTGCCCAGCAGCAAAACCCAGTGCCAACCTACTAGTGCCCAGTAGTAGCACCCTGTGCCATTGTGGCAAATGCCAGCTCAAAATTACTGATGTGAAGCACAGAATCACAATCTGAGTGAGCAGGAGGGGGGGATGCAAGGACAGCAGAACCAGTGCAATGTACACACCAGCACAACCCAGTGCCAACGTGGCAGGCCAAATGTGAGAATCTCTGAAGCAGAAATTCTCTAGATCAACACTGGTTAGTAGTCCCCAGACCCAAAGATGTCTATCTCGCCTCCACCAAGGCCAAGGTCTTTTCAGCCCTGGCCACGGCCTGGTGGAACACGCTCCCATTTGAGATCAGGGGCCTGCAGGACCTGTTGCAATTCCTCAGAGTGTGTAAGACCAAGCTGTCCCACCAGGCCTTTGGTTGAGACAGTGGACAACCAATAACATTAGTCTCCCCTGCCTCAAGCCTTAAGTCAAATTGACTCTTGTGCCATTTAGATCTGCTGCAGCAGTGGATTTATTCCATCAAAGGATCTACCACCCTTCCTGGCATAAATGAAGTGGTCATAACTGGATGGTAACTACTGAGCTGCTAATAAGTTTTTAAACTGAGTTATTTATGCTTTTAAATTGGTTAATGTTATTTTAATATTGTATTGTTTTTAACTTATTGTTGTATGAAATGTTGTAAGCTGCCCTGAGCTTACCTGTGGGGTAGGGTGAGGTAATGCTCCCAAATAAAATAAACATGCAGACCTCCTGTTTTATGAGAGGCTGAAGGCAGCCCTCAAGTCCATCTTGTAGCATTCTCACCAATGTGCGCACCACTGGAAGCAAGTGTGCACATCCCACAGCTGGCTCCAGAAACAAGGCCAAGTCCTCACGAGCTGTATGGATCATGGGGTGACCAGCGCCAGACTTGCTGTGTCAGCTGAGAGTATCTCTGTGAAGCTTTTAAAGGGCCTAAGAACTTCCACAGTCAGAGAGATGGTCAACCACTCCTCCTGGTTGACCTGGCTCTCTTCCCGAATGACCCTAGTCTCAGAGATCAGGAGACTCAGTGCTCTCTCCTGCTCCACCAAGTGCTTGAGCATGGCATACATGGAGTTCCAGTGAGTGCTCACATAACCAGACAAGTGGTGTTCTGGCACACCTACCAGTGCCCACTTCTCCCACAGTAGATAGGTGTCCTTCGTACTGTGAGACAAGTGACACACAATGTAAGGGCATTTCTGGAGGAGATGCTAGAACTCACGGTTTGCAGCCCCCATGCATCCTTAACCACAAGGGGGAGAAGGTGGGCCATGCAGTAAAGGTGCTTGATGCCGAATGCCTTTGCCACTTTCCGATGGTGGCACCATGGGTCATGTTGCTAATTGTCTTTTCATGGTGGCTGTGATGGTGACTGCTGTGTACAGCCTATCAAATGGCTCAGCATGCAGCAGAGCCTGGCAATAGCCAGCCTGGGGGCCCGGACCCTGCCAACTGCTAGTGGTTTCCGCACCCCCACCCACAACATCACTGGGTTGCCACCAGTGCACAGTCAGTGAGAGATATGCATCATGTGCTTGTGCAGAGGTCCAGATGTTGGACGTGAAGTGCAAAGTTCTCCTGCAAGTGCAGGGCAACTGTGCCTTCGTGTGGTCCCTGGCAGCCTTATATAACAAGGGCTCCACTGACCTGATCAGTGTGGTGTGAGCAGGGGGCATGTACCAAGGAAAGGCATAATAGAGCATCCTGCAGAAACCAGCACCTTTGACCATGTTTGCAGTTTGGTTTGTGGTTCATAGCTGAATCATGAACTGAACCATGAACCCATATGAACCAACCTGGTTTGTATCAGTTTGTGAGCCATTTAAAGTTTAAACCCCTGCTTCCTGTTCCCTGCAGCTTTTCACAGAGAGCAGAAAGCAGGAGTATCCAAACAGCTGAGTGGTGGGGACTGGTACTCAGCTGTTTGGTTTAAATGGGTTGGAGCCATTTAAACCCTGCTTTCTGCTCCCCGCAGAAAGCCATGGGAAGCAGAAAGTAGGAGTTTCCAAACAGCTGAGCTGCAGGGACAGCTGTCTTTCATGAAAGTTCATGTTTTTCGTTTTATTTCATGGCATTTCTTCAGTTCACGAACACTGCTTTGTGAACCACAAACAAGCCAAACTTCATGACAAACTTTAGTTCGTCAGCTGGTTCAGTCCCATCCCTACTGAGGGCCCTTTCAGGGTTTGTGTGTGTGGCCTTTGAGGGAGCACTCATTAGGGCCAGGCCTGGCAGTAACCAACAGGCAACTTGATACTACATGACTTGCATGACTCACCCAGGCCTGGCTGCTTGCTATTGTTCAACAGCAGCCCTTCAGACTAGGCTCTGGGAGACTCCATTTTAAATCCCCGCTCTGCTATGGAAGCTCACTGGGTGACCATAGGCTAGGCTTACCAAATTCCGGCGGGGAAATTGTATTTCCTGGCAGGAGCCTCGCCGCGGGGACGGCTGCATGCGCTGCCCCCGCCGTCACCAGGATGTGATGCTCTGCATCGCTCTGGCAACAGGGCTCCAAACAGCCCCATTGCCAGAGCGACGTGGAGCGTCACATCCTGGCGACGGCGGGTGCAGCTCTTGCAGCCGTCCCCGCGGCGAGGCTCCTGCCAGGAAATACAATTCCCCCACGGGAATTTGGTAAGCCTACCATAGGCCAGTCTCACACTCTTAGTGTAACCTATGTCACAGGGTTGTTGTGAGGAAAAATGTAGGAGAGGGGAATGCTGTAAGAGGAAGAAGAGATTGGATTTATACCCTGCACTTCACTACCCAAAGGTGTCTCAGAGCGGCTTACAAACTCCTTTCCCTTCCCCTCCCCACAACAGACACCCTGTGAGGTAGGTGGGGCTGAGAGAGCTCTTGACAGAAACTGCTCTTTTTCAAGAACAGCTCTTGTCAGAACTAAGGCTTTCCCAAGGTCATTCAGCCAGGTGCAAGTGGAGGAGTGGGGAATCAAACCTGGTTCTCCCAGATTAGAGTCCGCGCACTTAACCACTACACCAAACTAGCTCTGAGTCCCCATTATGGAGGAAGACAGGGTATAAATGAAGTAAACAAATGATACATGTAGCTGAAGATGAGGGGGCAAAGAAAAGGTGGATGGGTAGGCGGGTGGGTGGGTGGAAGGAAGTACGAAAAGGACGCAGGGAAAGGTGAGGATATGGGAGCTGCCAGGATGAGGGGAAAAGGAAATAGTGTGGAGAGAGGGATCCAGGGGGAAATGAGGTGCCCCCCACAAGTGGGTTCACTACTGTACAGTTGGGCCCCACCCAGCCCAGCAGCCAGAACCATGGAAATTTTTCCCAGAAAGAGGCTATTACGGGAGAGGAGAGAAAACTGAAAACAAGGATCCAGATAAAGTTGTTGGCTGGTGGGTGGAAAGGTGAGAAGGAATCCAGAAAGGTGGCTTTTGGGAAAGGAAAAGAGGAAATAGTGGGGGAGAGAAAATGTGATGGCTCTTGCAAGTCCTTGTGGGTCTCTTGCTTATGTTTATATAAATATGAGATGTTGACTCAATGCTTCAACTTACTTCCTGAAAATTGAAACCCAAGGAACACTAGGAATGGTATACCTGAGGCCTTCTTCATGCTCTTGGGGAGACTGTTTCCTCCCCCGTCAGATTTTAATTCTCCATTAGATGCTGTTCCAGAGGATGCTGTGACCTTCTGGAGCAGCTAAGCAGGGCAATGTGGGGCTGCAATGGGACTACTAAACCTAAAATGCCCCAGAGCGACACTACAGATTTTGATTGTTACAGCAGTGGTATCATTACTTTCTAGTTTTCCAAAACTAACCTTAAAAAGGAATCAAAGTATCCCCAAAGGATCCATACGCCACTAATATTATTTTCTTAGACGCATTTGTACAACCATGGGGTTATTTTGGAAAACCATTATTATGTTGAAGCAATAATAATGAACAACTTGTCACCATTTATGAATGTAGCTTTAAAAGAGAAAATGAGATTTTCGCTTAATTAGCTGCAGGTTCTTACAGACATTACACTTAATTAGGCACATACAATATACAAGTTCCACCCCTACAGCCAAACATTAAACTGTAACAGAACCCAGAATCTTAATGTTTCCTGCATAATTGTTCTTTACAACACTTGGTACACTTCACACTTAGTTTTTAAATGTTTCAGTCTGAATTATCACCATCTATTATTGGTACGTTGCCTATCACGGAGCTCAATTACCAACAGTTGAACACGATCAGTTTCTAAGTACATCACTTAGCGGGGAGGGAAGAATAGAGGACAAGAACCAGTTTTATGAAAATGGTAGTGTGAGAGGGTGGACTCTAAGGCCCAATCTGCATTTAGCATTTGCTCAGTTGTTTTACCAAACCGACACTGGAAAAGATGCAGTTCAAAACCACATTCAACTACCCAGGTCCAACACTGTACTGACTGCAGCTTCACCCCCCCCCAATGGCCATAAAACGGCCATAAATCTGTGCAGACAGCCACAATAAAACCAGAGATCAAACAAAATGAAAGCGGCGTGCAGTCTGGACACTGCCATAAAATGCGAGACTCAATCAAAGCGAAAGTGGCATGCAATGTAGACGGAAATTTCTGTTCCAGTGTGGGTTTGGTATAACAGTGGAGCAAATGCTAGATGCAGATTGGTCTTGATCTGTATCCTTAAAGATAAAGACTCCATATCCCTGCTGAATTGCCTCCCTTCCAAAAGTCTGCCATCCCCAAGCTCTGCCCCCAAATCTCCAGGAACATTTCTCACTTAGACCCAATCTGCATTTAGTATTTGCTCAGTTGTTTTACCAAACCCACACTGGAACAGAAAAAGATGCAGTTCAAAACCACATTCAGCTACCCCGGGCCAACACCCGTACTGACTGCAGAATCACCCCCCCCCCAATGGCCATAACACAGCCATAAATCTATGCAGACAGCCACAATAAAACCAGAGATCAAACAAAGTGAAAGCAGCATGCAGTCTGGACACTGCCATAAAATGTGACAATCAAAGTGAAAGTGGCATGCAATGTAGACAGGAATTTCTGTTCCAGCATGGGTTTGGTATAACAGCAGAGCAAATGCTAGATGCAGACTGGGCCTTAGAGTTGGCAATCCCATCTCCCCCTCATAACTCTGAGTTCTGCAGTAGGATGCCCTTTCAGGGGAAAAAACCTTTACCCTTCCCCCCAACCATAAGCATGGAAATAAGTTAGCAATCAGTGAAATTTCACGGTTTCATTCAGAAACTGGGCTCGGTAAACATCCGTTTTCACCAATAACTTCTTTGTTCTACACCCAAGATTGTTTCTGAAAGGAAGGAGGAAACAGCAGGTCAGTCACTTTCAGCATTTTTCTTTAAAGCCTGGCTGACTTCTAAAGGCTAATAGAACCAAAGGACAGTGAAGTGAGGCAGGTGCCAATGAGAGAGAGCAAGACTAGATAATGAGTTCATATTGCCCTCTGGTTACAGCATTCTGTTAAAATTTACTCTGAAACATGGGGAGGGGGACTTGAACTGAAAAGCACAATGAGTTGGCTTTGTAAAAGTGTTAAAACTTTGCATCTCTGTACCTCCAATTCAAGCATTCAAAGAGTTTCTCACATATTGCCTCAGCAATATTTATAATAACCCCATAATGAAGACTAATGTTATCTCCCATTTTGTAAATGGAGTTGAGGTTGAGACAAGGCCATCTTCTGACACTATGACAGAGGTAAGATCTGTACTGGAGACTTCCCGTCTTTATTTATTAAAACAGTTTATTTATTTACTATATTTTTATCCTGCCCTTCCTCCAAGGAGCTCAGAGTGACTTACATTAATCTCTGCTCCTGCACTGAACCATCACAAAAACTGTTGGTCAGGTGGCAAGCTTACCAAGTACTTACCGTGATTCAGCAGGGAAAACATACTTCTTCCCAGGACCATTCCCATGCAGACAACAGACGTGCTGCACCATGCCATTGCCAGGAAGTGATGCCGGGCGACGCTCTGGCAATGGGGCTGGAGACTCAATGGTACCATTGAGTTTTCAGCCCCATTGTCAGAGCATCACCAGCGTCACTTCCTAGTAACGGCATGGTGCGTTATAGGGAGGAATGTTCTGGCCAGGGATCATGTGTCCCCCACCAAATCGCGGTTCTTACCTATAAAGCCCTACATGGTCTGGGTCCAGCCTACCTGAGGGACCGCCTTTCCCCAAGAGCACTACGGTCTGGGGCCCCAAATTTACTAACTGTCCCGGGCCCCAGAGACGTAAAACTAGTCGCTACAAGGGCCAGGGCCTTTTCAGTGGCGGCCCCTGCCTGGTGGAATGAGCTCCCGGAGGAGATCCGGGCCCTGCGGGATTTGATGCTGTTCCGCAGGGCCTGCAAGACGGAGCTCTTCTTTCGAGTAGGGGCCGCCGCCGCCCCGCTATATTTCCATCATGGGGGGGGTGGGGTGGAAGAGGCCCTAGGAAGGGAACATCTGCATTCTTTAACATCTGAATATTGAAGCCACTGAATGACCACTGGGAACTTCTGGACATGGTCCATCATCTTTGTGGGGTTTTTGGAATTGAAGATCATCGAGCACTTTAATTGTATGGGGACTGGTTTTAAATTGTATAATATGTTTTTAAATATAGGAATAGTATGTTTTATTGCTGCAAGATTTCTTGCCCTGTAAGCCGCCCTGAGCCCTACGGGGGAGGGCGGGGTATAAATCTGATTAATAAATAAATAAACCCTATCAGGCGGAGAGTGAGTGATCGGCCCAAGGTCACCCAGCAAACTTCAATTGCAAAACAGGGATTAAGACAGAGGTCTCCCAGATCCTAGTTTGACATGCTAACCAGCACTCCAGACTAGCTCTATCCTGCACCTCTCTCCAGGGCTGACAGCAGTTTACAATCCATAATTAGAAACACCAGACAGCAATAAAACCACAATTTCCCCACCCCAACCTACTACATAAGAACATAAGAGACGCCAATGTTGGATCAGGCCAAAGGCCCATCCAGTCCAACACTCTGTGTCACACAGTGGCCAGAAATACCAGGTGCCATCAGGAGGTCCACCAGTGAGGCCAGGACATTAGAAGCCCTCCCACTGTTGACCCCCCCCAAGCACCAAGAAAACAGAGCATCACTTGCCCCAGAGCCCCTATCTATACCTTGTGGTTAATAGCCACTGATGGACCTCTGCTCCATATGCTTATCTAATTCCCTTTTGAAGCCGTCCATGCTTGTAGCCGCCACCACTTCCTGTGGCAGTGAATTCCATGTGTTAATCACTCTTTGGGTGAAGAAGTAAAATAGTAAAATGCCTGCAACTTGTGTCTGTAGCATGCTATCGAGTTGCTTCCAATTTATGGCCACCCAATGAATTAGTGAACTCCAGAACATCCTATGATCAACAGTCTTGTTTACTCTCCATCAAAAATTCTGGTGAATAAAACATTATAGTGCCTCCCTCAAGGTTTCCATCAACCACAGAGAAAGCAGGAGCCTCGCTAATGCCGGGTGAGCCGCCATTAATGAGGGAACACCCAGAAGGTGACAAGTTGAAGACTGCCGCTTGCACAGGAAGACATACTGTCCTTTAGTTGTGCTTAAACAGTATATTTCAACTCTCATTTTATTTCATTTTTAGATTCTGCTAGCATTTCCCTTTCCTGTCACATTTTTAGAACCGTATCTGTCACCACAGGGATAAGAACTGGGTTTATTTTAAACAAAACAGGCAACAGTCAGAATTCTGGTAACAGCATGGATGGTCCAACACAGCACCTTGGGCATCTATGCTCCATGGCGCATACTATCAAGCACCAACTGCTATTTCATAGTGTCTCTTGGATACTGTTAAATCTCCCAGTGGCAAATGTCAGTACTTGATATCAAGCCTTGGGTGACTATTCGCCAGCAATTCACATGAGAAAATTGGATGGTGGTAAAAGGGGATGATTCTATTTCTGTTCCAGCCGAGATCTGGAATTCACTCTCTCTTTGCCTCTGATCCATTTCACTAACTCATTTTTGAATTCTGTTCATCTTTCACACATAAATGTATAATCATGCAATCCCACTAATAGACAGCAATGAAACATCTAAAAACAGAGAGAAACAGGCAAGTAAATTGCGGAACAATTACAAGCATTACAATTCTGAAGCCACAATGAATTTTATTCTACCAGACAAATCCATGACAAGTAAAAAAGTGTAAGACAATATTTGTGTTTTTCTACGTGACTGAAATAAGGGATGACGGATGCTATTTACTAAACACTGCATTGTCAGAGTCTTAAAAGAATGGCTTGGAGATCGAGCAGGCCACTGCACCATTGACTTCCAACTGTTTGGGGGCTCTGTCCAAAGTGCTGGTCTGGGGTCCAAGGAATCCAAATGACTGCTGATACCTGCATGGATCTGTTCATTTGCTCAGATGTACCTCAGGGGCCCTCCTCTGGATGTTCTCAGCTTCTCAAACAAGGCAGGTGGTAACAAGGGTCACACCTGTGCAACGCCTTCCCTGAACACCCGATAACATCTACATTTCATCTGGTGTCCTCTTGTTCATTATTTAGGTGCCTCTCAAAAATCTTCCTTTCACTAGGCATTTGGTTGATCGGATTTGTGAAAGGTAAAGGGTTTGCCACTGATAGACTTAATACGTTTTGAAAATCTGTAACTAGCATTTTAATTGTAATTGGCATTTTTACTGTTGATTGCTTTATTAAAATTTTAGCAGCTTTGGGAATGCCAAAGCATTAAGAATGTGAAATAACTGGTTTAATATAACCACCATTCTGGTGACAGAGTTACCAGCCCTTGGCTGGCAATTCTTGGAAGGTTTGGGGAGCAGAGACTTCTGAGTTGTCACTTCTGTTTTGGAACAGGAAATGATATAATGACTCTCTAGGAATTTCTGTATGGTAAAAACCATAAAGGTTTTGAAATTCTTATGAGTGTCATGACGTCACTTCCTTTTCTGAAAGAGGTCATGATGTCCAGGTGTCAACCAATGCCGCCACCACTCCACTGAACAAAGACAGGGGAAAAGAGGACGAGTCCAGTAGCACCTTAAAGACTAACAAAATTTATGGCACGGTATGAGCTTTTGTGAGTCACTACTCACTTCTTCAGATACCGCTAGAATGTGAGTCCATCTGTCCTACATATTGGACTTTCAAATATATAGGACAGATGGACTCACATTCTAGCTGTATCTGAAGAAGTGAGCTGTGACTCACAAAAGCTCATACCCTGCCACAAATGCTGTTAGTCTTTAAGGTGCTACTGGACTCTTGCTCTTTTGCACTGCTACAGACTAATATGGTTACCCAAATTGATCCATCCCCATGGCAAGGGAAAGGAAGTATTGCTGAGAGGTTCCTTCCCAGCACTGGGTAATTCGCCACCCTATCTGGTAGACTGGGCAGGACTGGATGACAACCCTATGTGTTGTCTGAAGGGCCAATTCACCTGTTACAAGGACATGTTCATGCCCCCCAAACACATGCAGGACTGATTCAGAGGGGGATAACAGTGTGTGAGAAGAGGACACTTAAGTCTTCCTCTGATGCCATTTCCCTGGCCTTAACAGCTCCTGGAGGTGCTGTTTGTTATCACATCAGTTGTACGTTTCCCCTGTGGGGCAAAAAGCGGCTTCCCAGGGCATTTTCAGGTCAGGAAAATAATGGGGGGGGGATTAAGCATCCTCTTTCTCACATGCCACAGTCCCAGTCTTAGATCTTTGTGTCCCAGGGAGGCATATATCTTCATCACATCAGCTCAGCAGCTGGAAACAATGACATTGGTAGCGTTAGAAGTTGTTGGGAACAACAGGGGACAGTGCCTCCCTACCTTCCCTACATCCAGGCCAACATGAAGGTACACTGGCAGCAGTACCAGGGTAAGAGGGGAAGGAAAATATGGTGATCAAATCATGATGGGCATCAGCTAGCATGGAGAAAAATTAAGAAACTCATTACTTGGAAAGTAGCAATATTATGGTGTTCAAGCCATCAATTTCCCGTCCCCTAAAGCATAATTGTGTCAAAAGGGACTGTGAAGCTCAGAATTATTCAGGCTGTGTAGTTCTACCTTGATCGTACCTATGATTCTCACCTCAGTTATAACGTCCTAAGCCAGACAGCATGTGTTTCAAGGTGGGATCAGATGTATGCAGTTCATAATGTATTTTACAAGACTTCTGTGGAAGGGTGGTGAGTAATTCTTGCCAACTTCCACCATAATGGCTTTCCTCCTAATTAAAACAAACTGTTCAGAAGATTTCATTCCATTTGTCTGTCCCATTTTTACTATGCAAACTTTCCCATAGATCTAAGTTTCACTGGACAGATGGTGTATACAAAAGGGGAGAAAAACAACACAACAAATACTACAACTCAGTGCTGTGTAGTCATGGTGCCAAAACATACAGAAGGCTTATACATACTTGCAGAAAGGTAGAGAGCTGCATTTTGGATACTAAAGGCCTCTTTTATTTTATCTCGTTTTTCACAAGGAAGGCTGTTATTGAATTCTAAGACATTTGGCAGGCAATAAAAAGAGCAGTTGTTTTTTTCCTGCAGGATCAGCACTTCTAGGACTATTGTTTCAGCTCAGTACCCTTGCTTATAAGGTACAAGTAGGTACCAGTCTGATTGTCTAGACAAGATTAGTAATTAGAGTAGATGGAGGTCAATCATCACCATATTTGTTGAAAAGCTGAAGCTTTCAGGACAAACACTTTTAAAGTGTTTCTTTTAGGAACCGATCCCTTTCCTCGTGATACTCTCAGCACTGGGTGAGTTTTCCACAGGCCCACTTGTCTGTAAGAATCAGAAGCACTGGTTGCACACAGATTCCAGTAAAATGCCTGAGGGAAGGGAGCTTTGACTCTCAAAACCTTATACCCTGCAAATCTTGCTGGTCTCTAAGGTGCTATGGGATTTGAATGCACACAGATTCCAGTAAAATGCCTGAGGAAGGGAGCTTTGACTCTTAAAACCTTATACCCTGCAAATCTTTCTGGTCTCTAAGGTGCTATGGGATTTGAGCCCAGTTCTTCTACTGCAGACCAACATGGCTACACTCTGGAATTATCCTGTAAAACCTGTGCAGACGAGAGGCTATATGGCACTAGTATTATTGGGTAGGGGAAGCCATGGCTCGTAGATATCTTTGCACGCAGAAGGTCCCAGGTTCAAACCCCAGCTCCTCCAGTTTAAAGATCAGGTAGAAGACGATGTGAAAGAACTGAGATCCCGCAGAGCTGCTGCCATTCAGAGTGGTCAGCACTGACCTTCCTTGACAGTCAAATGGTCTGGTTTAGTACAGGGCAGCTTCATGTGGCCCTTTGCACGGTATTACTTGCTATCTGGTACATTTTTGTCCCACTCTTCCTCCAAAGAGCTCAGGGCAAGATACATGTTTCTCCCTTTCTCCCATTTTTTTTTCACCATAACCTCCTTCTGAGGAACATGAAACTGAAACATGTCTGGTTCAGGCCCATAGAGAGGAATTTCTTTGGCGGGGGCATTTAAATTTTTAGGGGGCACCAAATTGATTAAGAAGAAGAGATCTGATTTATACCCTGCCCTTCACTACCCAAAGGTGTCTCAGAGCGGCTTACAAACTCCTTTCCCTTCCCCTCCCCACAAGAGACACCCTGTGAGGTAGGTGGGGCTGAGAGAGCTCTGACAGAAACTGCTCTTTTTCAAGAACAGCTCTTATCAGAACTAGAGCTTGCCCAAGGTCATCCAGCCAGGTGCAAGTGGAGGAGTAAGGAATCAAACCCGGTTCTCCCAGATTAGAGTCCGCGCACTTAACCACTACACCAAACTGGCTCTCAGCTTCCCCAGCCTGGACCCCTGCAGATGCACTTAGTCACTAATTCCAAGGGGAAGCTTCCCAACGCGCCCCTGGCTGACGGGGGTCAGGTCCACCTGCAGCTCTCTTGCCCAGCCCTCCTCCAGAAGGCAGGCAGGGCGGATGCCTTCCCCTTCTTCTCCAGAGTCAGAGGGTGGTTGAAATCCAGCAGGCATGCTGGAAAAGCAGGCTGTCTCCCCTCTTCTGCGGCGGCCGCTTTTTCTTCTTCCTCCCAGTCTGCTGGCCACAAGCCGGGCCTCCCGTACCTGGGGTACCGTGCACCAACTGCCTGCCACTCTCCCTTTGACAGGGGCCAGGTGGGGAAGGTAGGCAGGTAGCAAGGCAAGGCGGTGGAGGAGTGTGCTGGTGTGCTTGCCCGCTCAGAGAGCTGCCAGCCAGCCAAGGCGAGTGCGCCCACCTGCCAGCTCGGGACCCACAGCCACTCCCCTCCCCCCCAACTGCCACCATGGGATGGAGCCGGCGGGGCTGCTGGCAGGCAGGGAAGATGCTTTGAGCAAGCCCCACTTGGGGAAGGGGAGGCAGCAGCAGGGAGGAGTCCTCCAGGAGGCCCAGAGAGTTGGGGGGCATGGGATGGAGGGAAACTTGCGAGGCCTTGGCAGGAACTGAGGGGGCCAGGCCTCGAAATGCCCCACTGTAGCTATGGGCCAGGTCTGACTCAAGATCTATGGATTAATAGAGCTCTATGGATGAATGGAGATTTAAAACCATGTCTCCCAGATCCATGCCTGATCCTTTAACCACTACACAGACAGTTAACATCAGCAGTAGTACTTTCTGCTATGAATGGCAAGAATTATAACTACTACAATGCAGCACTATAGCTTTTGATTGTGAGTGTGTGTTTGTGTGTGATAAATTTCACCTGATTTTTGAAAAATTTTGAAAACTTTGGGAATGCCTCAAAGTTTCCCCACTTTTTTACGTATACAGTAGCGCATGCTGTACATCACATTTAGATAACATTCACTGGCATCTTTGAGTTTCTAGACATTCCCAAACTGTTTGGATTGCCAACATCCATACAGAAATGTCACCATTTGCCAAATTCCAGACATTCACTAGCACACAGCCTAACAGAAGTTAACATCACTCATGGGTACACCACCCCAGTTGGGCCATGATCAGAAAGTGGTCTCAGTCTATTGCCCCTGCCCCCTTGTTCCTTCCTATCCCCAAATGAATCCGGGGCCAAAAGAGAAGAACACCAGCTCCTACACGAGTTGATCAAATCCCCTTCTACTGGTGAAGGGGGAAAGGGAAACATCTTTAGCACGGGAACTGACAGTAGCAATAACACCCTTGCTGGGTAGAAAGGAACAAGAACAGGTGCCTCCCTCATCACTGACACGACTCAACCTACCATTGATTCAGCCTCCCTCACACTTCAGCCCAGTCTTTTTATGCTGCCTTAGAAGCAGTTGCTCCAATTTCCCCTCCACGAAAACAGCTGTCATACTAAAAGCTGCAAAAGTGTTAGCTGACAGAAACTTGACACTGATTAGCGCCAGCACTCCGCAGGGGGAAACATGACACATACTGTAGCTTTCAGAAAGAGAAATATGTTTCAAAGAATAAATATTGAGAACTCAGCGATAGCCATCCATCCGCAGTAATATGCATCTACAGCCTTCTCACAAAGGAGTACTCAGTGTAACACCACACGGTGACACACAGCCAGCAGTGTCCTGATGCCTCAGCACTGACAACTGTTGATCTCTATCCTGCCTGGTTTTGATCACTGGTTGCCACCCACCATTAGCAGGCCTGGTTCTTCCCGCTGTGCGTTTTGCATTTCTTTGTCATGTTCTCTCTATGCCCTAGATAAAAAAGTATAAACAGTGCATTTCGGCTGGAGGCAAGGGGTAAAAAGGAGTACTAGTTACCTACAGAAATTCTAATTCCTTTGGCAGATCTGCTTTCCATGGATAGCATTCAAGGACAAAAAAAAAAAAAGCAAAAAAGCAATGCTTTAACTGCTCTAGGGAAACCTGCCGCAGAACTCATCCGGCACACTCGCACAAACTCAGCTTTTCTAAAAGCGGTGTACTTTTCATGCACTTCTATTAGTAAAAGTGTACCAGAAACCAGAATGCAACTCGTATATGCTGGTGATATTAAAACAAATGCCTAATGTAACTCTACACTCCTGATGAGAAACTCAGGAACTGTTTAAGAGAACCTGATCTTCAGGAACTATGAAAAAACTAATGTGCAAAAAAAGGCAAAGGTATTAATGCTGTAAAAGAAATAACACATTCCTATTAACAATGTCACAGAAGTGAGGAGAAGGCTGAGCTATCGTTGCCGTCATCAGTAAACAAAACACCAGATGAGAAAAGGTCTCATCTATCACTCTGTAAAGTGCCGGTGCATAATGGGAAGTGATCTCAAATGGTGTCCAGGCATTTTTTCTTCCCTTTCAGTATCTGGGCTGCAAGTAAAAGGTAAAGGTAAAGGTTCCCTTGCTCGAAAGCCAGTCGAATCCGACTCTAGGGTTGCGGTGCTCATCTCTGTTTCAAAGCCGAAGAGCCAGCGCTGTCCGAAGACGTTTCCGTGGTCATGTGGCCAGCATGACTAAACAACAAGGTGCACGGAACGCTGTTACCTTCCCACTGAAGTGGTACCTATTTATCTACTTGCAATTTCTTGCTTTCGAACTGCTAGGTTGGCAGGAGCTGGAACTAGAGACGGGAGCTCACTCCGTCATACGGCACATTCGGCTCTCAAACTGCTGAACTACCGACCTTCCACAGCCTGCAGTTCAGCGTCTTAACCACTTGAGCCACCGCAGCTCCTGGGCTGCAAGTAGAAAGCATTAAAAGATGGATTAGTAAGAGAATGACTTAGCAAGGCAGCTAACTTTTCTTTCATTGGAAAATGCAGGACATTACATTCCATTTTACATTAAACCAGTGTCACACCTACATCATCTCAGAGCCTATGGTGCACAGTAGGAGATGTATGGAAATAGTCAAATATACCCACAACATATCCTACCAGTTAGATGTCTACAGCAGTGAAAGTGGACATATACTATATGTAAAGGTCAGAAATTAACATTTTAACTTGATTTTCAAAACTTTAAGAGATTGTGATCTGGTTACCACCTCCCACCCCTTTCACATATTCCTTTGTTCTACTATCAGTGTTCTGGAGAAATGGCTTATACATTTTCTGAGTAAATAATAAATATTGCTAAGTTAGCTACTACCCCACCCCAACATGGCAGACCTCAGAACATCATGGTTTGGATCTCCCTTTGGCTAACACTTTCCTTAAGGGAGAAACACTGTTTCCCATGGAAAAACGATTCCTCTGGAGGAGATGTGTTTTATATTAAGGAGTCATAGCATATATATAACTTAGTGGAAGGGAGTCATAGGATCCAAATCTCATGAAAAGAATTGGAGGCCTACAGAGGAAGAGGGTGAACATCACCCCCTTCTATCAGTAGAAATTCTGCTGGATCCAGCCCAATGATTAATTGTAGAGTTGTCAGCTGTTATTTTAATGGTTTGACCAGAAGCTTGAACCTGGCAGACAATGCAATACCAGGATCAGAAAAGTCAGTAGATTTTGGAGTTGCCAGATAGAATACGTGTTGGTGTTGTTTCCTCCCTAGCTCAGCAGGTTCCATTCCCATCACTAGTCTTGTTGAAGAGAGACCACTGGTCATCCAATGCCTTAGTGGCATTCAAATGAATATACCAATTTGAATGTTAGTGTCATGCTCACATAGCCATGGTTGTAGCTATCAAGTCATTGAAGTGCCTTTTCTCAGCTAATTGCATTTTTACAGCCAGCTAGTGATCTGTTAATAAGAACTGAAAATAAAACAGAATAGGGCTACAAAATCCTGTCACTATGGAAACCACGGCAGGTGTGTAGCCCAAGGTATTATAAAGGTGGTGTGTACACAGGTTTCAAAGGGACACAGCAAAATAAATCTTACCAATTGAATGCACAAAAAACTCTTGTGGCACAGAACAGGAGACCTCGATGAGATCATCCAGAACGTGTGAGATGGTCAAGGGACAGCAAGAAGAAGAAAGTCTTCAAGGAGGGTCAAGGGTTTTGATGGCTTGAAGGGAAAACTAGCAGTGCCTTTGTGGGCAATATTCCTTTGTGAAATAAATTTGCAGTTCTACTGTTTTGTTGGAATGGATCCAAATGTGTTTATCTAAGGTAGTTATCAAGTTTAAAGAATAATAATAAAAACCCAAAATTTCCAAGTTCTTAGTCATGCAACAAAACCCTGCCTCCAAGCTTGCAATCTAAATCACAACACCTAATAGTAAAGCAGCTGTCTACAGGATGGAGGTATTCTATGTACTCAGGAGTTCTGTGGTATACAGGAAAATAACTATTTTATTTATTGCTTCATTTATACTCATGGGGACCCCAAGTGGCTTACATTGTGCTCCTTTTCTCCATTTTATCCTCACAACAACTCTGTGAGGTAGGTTAGGCTGAGACGGAGTATATGACTGGCTCAAGGTCATCCTTCCATTTATTTATTTATTTATTTATTTACCTTCAGCTTGATACCCCGCTCGAACCACTACACCACACTGGACCTTTGTATGACTTTGTAAATTAGGTCAAAGGGGGAGAAAGCCCCCTAAAATAACCTGGAGATGACTGAATATACCCCAGAAGCCCAGGATGTTGAAAGTCAACTCAAACTCCTGAAAGTTTATAGGTGCCTGGACAGAGAGATTGTGTGTGTGTGTGTGGATGCACACAGAGGAACAGGGGTTTCCCAATCACTTACATGTTTTAATTTTTGCACATTTTGATCCCACCCTTCTTTCAAGGATATCAGGGCATCATATATTGTTTTTTCCCCCTCCATTATGTCCTCACAACAGCCCCGTGAAGGAGGCTTGGGCTGAGAGAAAGAGAGCACATTTATGACTGGCGTAAGGACATTCATTCAGATTCCATGACAGAGTGTAAATCTGAACCTGAAGCTTCCAGACCCTTGGCCAACATACTAGCTATACCATCACACTGGCTCTTCCCTCTCATGATCCCTCGCAGGCCCCCAATCTACTATCTCACCCATATGTCAACGATTTGTGTTCAATAGCCCAATTCTGAACACACATAAGAAAGAATGTATTAATGTGTCTATGCAATTTTGAGGCTACCTTTTGTTTTCTGTTTAGTCTGAGGTTTCAGATTTCTTATTGTGAGAGCATCACAAATCCATATCTCACAAATCCATATCTCTGTTTTACCACAGATCCATATTGACCATATTGACCACAGAGCCATATCTTAGTTGGATGCACCACGGTTCCTGCCACTTTGGAATGTTTCTGATATCTTATCCCTTTTCCCTATGCATGTTGAGCAGCAAAAATCATTCACAGGGTTGTAATCATTGTTATCTTTCTCATGCAATTACTCAAGAAGTTACCTGCAGCAGATAACCCTTCATACAATCTTCACTGAGCACTCTCTTGGTGTCATTTCCAAGCAAGGATGATCTAGAAATACAGTGGAAATTTCACAGAACTCTACTCTTCTTGGGCAGTCTGTGCCGAAACAAATCCCATCAGGCAGAAAGACAGGTTATGAATTGCGTAAATAAAATTAAAAAGGTATCCCACTATAGTCTCATGAGTTGGCTCCTAATCCCATTAATGTCAATGGAATTTAATTTCAAGCAAGAGGACTCATAATCAGAACCTTATAAAAAGTAGGCTTGTTTTACATCCATATTTTACCATCTATAGGTCACTGACCACACAGTCAAGACTTACAGAATGTGACCAACAATTTAAAGGCAATACCTTTTACTAATTCAACCGTGTTGAAGATGTCGTGCTGATTTTCATTCCCTTTTCTCATGGTTTTGATTCAGCCAGCCTTGCAACAATTTCTGCATCAAAAAGACATAGGAACGTTTCAGACTTGAGAAAGGCAATAGTAACAGAGAATGACTCAATCAAATATATCTCCAGGTTTGCATTGCCATGTAGGAGTAGAAATAGATAACACTGCAAGTGGAGTCACTAACGTATAAGGTTGAAACGTTCCATCCAGGACATATTAAGTTTGTTCCAGTTTTGGATTTCCCATCAACCATACCTCATAGCATTTTCCACACAAACAGATCTGAAAACTAGAGATGCTGAGAACTTCATGGTTGACATGCATGCCCATCAACCATACCTTTTTTTCCTTTCTATTAACCATACCTCATTCACATATGAGGTGTGCTCCTCATTGGATTGCCTCAGTATTCCCTAGTACGATTCAGCTTGAGCATGGTTCTTAGAGTAATGCAGAGTCCCCAGGCTCAGTTTCCCAGGCTAAGAGCCCTGTGGCTCATGCCTCTGACAAGAAGGATCTCTGGAGTTCAGAGGCCCACAGCCTCTACCTCCCAGCAGCAACAGCAGCGGGTGGGTCCTGCGATCAGTCCCAGGCAAACAGGCCATGCTCAATCAGCAACAGTCCAGACAGAACAGACTATGTAGTCTGCTTTTGGCACCTGCACAAGTAGTGGCAGCCATTAGAGAAACAATCACAGGATTGGTTGGGAGAGAGAGGAAATGCCTGCTCACTAGAAAGCCAGTCGCAGTTCCTAACTGGTAAATCCAGTCATTCTGCTGTAACACTGTCAGGATTCTGGTCCTTCCTTGGGGTTGGGTTGCCTTCTGCCATGGTCAGGGGCAGGGACCCAAGGGTCGCTGGAGGCCTCAGAAAGGGAAGGGATAGAGGTTACTATACCTTATTCTGTCTCCTTCCCCTGGAGTCATCCCTCTCTGGGTCTCTCCTCCCTGGCCTCAGCGTCTCCCCCCTTTTATCCTTCCTCCCCTACTCTAACCCACCGTGTCATTCTCTGGGCCTTCAGGGTGTGGCCTGGAGCATCAGCCATGCTCCATCTATCCAAACTGTGAGCCCATTCCTGGGATCATCCCGAGGCTCCAGGCACCAGCCCTGATCGTGGGTCCTGAGAGGGGCCTGCCGCTGTTCCCACTCCACCCCTGCTTCAGCCAGCACCTGTTTCCTCAGCCATCGGTGGTCAGGGCAGCTTGCTCCAGGAGGCAGCATGTTGCTGACTGCTGGGGGTAGGGGCTGTGTGCCACCATCTCCAAAGCTGATGCCAACACAGATACAGGGGTCTCTACACTGCCTCATGCTGCACATAAGAACATAAGAACATAAGAGACGCCAATGTTGGATCAGGCCAAAGGCCCATCCAGTCCAGATGGGGCATTTACAATGGTATAGGTGCCAGTTGGAATCGGTGTACTTACCGGCATTCACAGGGCGAACATCTGCCTTCCGTCCCTAACCGTTGCAAAGAGATTTAAACTGTTGTATTCTGCCACTAGGTCCCCGTGGTGGTATCCTGAGTGCAACGGTTGTAATCGCTTTACCCCCCCCCCCGTCACTTGTATTGTGAGAAAGGGAGAAAAGTACCTCTTTCTCTACCTGCTCTTTCCCATGCATAATCTTATAAACCTCAATCATGTCACCCCTCAGTCGTCGTTTCTCCAAGCTAAAGAGCCCTAAGCGCCTTAACCGTTCCTCATAGGGAAAGTGTTCCAACCCTTTTATCATTCGAGTTGCTCTTTTCTGCACTTTTTCCAAAGCTATAATATCCTTTTTAAGGTGTGGTGACCAGAATTGCACACAGTATTCCAGATGAGGTCGCACCATTGATTTATATAGCGGCATTATGATATTGGCTGATCTGTTTACAATACCCTTCCTAATAATCCCCAGCATAGCATTGGCCTTCTTTATTGCAGTCACACACTGTCTCGACATTTTCAGTGAGTTATCTACTACAACTCCAAGATCTCTCTCTTGATCTGTCTCTGCCAGTTCAGACCCCATCAACGTGTATTTATAGTTAGGATTTTTGGCTCCAATGTGCATCACCTTGCACTTGGCCACATTGAACCCCATTTGCCATGTTGACGCCCACTCGCCCAACTTTGACAGATCCCTTTGGAGTGCCTCACAATCCTCACTGGTTTTCACCACCCTGAACAACTTCGTATCATCCGCAAATTTAGCCACTTCACTGCTTACTCCCAACTCCAAATCATTAATGAACAAGTTAAAAAGCAGTGGACCAAGTACTGATCCCTGTGGTACCCCACTGCTTACACCCCTCCACTGGGAGAACTGCCCATTTATACTCACTCTCTGTTTTCTATTAATTAGCCAGTTTTTGATCCATAAAAGGACTTGTCCTTTTATCCCATGATTTTTGAGCTTGCTTAGGAGCCTTTGATGAGGAACTTTATCAAAAGCTTTCTGGAAGTCAAGGTAAACAATATCTATTGGATCCCCCTTGTCCACATGTTTGTTCACCCCCTCAAAGAACATTAACAGGTTAGTGAGACAAGATCTTCCCTTACAGAACCCATGTTGAGTCTGCCTCAATAGGTTTTGTTCATCTATGTGCCTACTAATTCTTTCCTTAATAATGGTTTCCACCAATTTACCCGGTATCGACGTCAGACTGACAGGCCTGTAATTTCCCGGATCTCCTCTGGAACCCTTTTTAAAGATGGGAGTGACATTAGCTACCTTCCAGTCCTCAGGAATGGAGGCTGATTTTAAGGAGAGATTACATATTTTTGTCAGGAGATCCACAAGTTCACAATTGAGTTCTTTCAGAACTCTTGGATGTATGCCATCTGGGCCTGGTGATTTATCAGTTTTTAAGTTGTTTATCAGTTTTAGGACCTCCTCTCTCGTCACCTCAATCTGACTCAGGTCTTTCAACACCCCTCCCGAACTCAGCGGCTCTGGAGTGGGCAAGCACCTCTCATCTTCCACAGTGAAGACGGAGGCAAAAAATGCATTTAGCTTCTCAGCCATTTCCCTATCATCCTTCAGTACTCCTTTTACCCCTTGGTCATCCAAGGGCCCCACTGCCTCCCTGGCTGGTTTCCTGTTTCTAATGTATTTGAAGAAAGTTTTATTGTTGGTCTTTACATTTTTTGCTATATGCTCCTCATATTCCCTTTTTGCATGCCTGACCACAGACTTGCATTTTATTTGCCATAGCCTGTGTTCTGTTTTATCAGCCTCACTGTGACTAGCTTTCCACCGCTTAAAGGAATCCTTTTTACCTTTTACAGCTTCCATTACTTTGTTTGTTAACCATGTAGGCTTTTTCTTATACCTGTTTGTGCCTTTCCTAACCTGCGGAATATATTTTATTTGAGCTTCTAGAATTGTAGTTTTAAACAGTTTCCAAGCTTCCCCAATGGTTTTGACCCTTTCTACTTTTCCCTTCAGTTTCCTCCCCACATGTCCCCTCATATCAGAAAAATTACCCCTTTTAAAGTTAAAAGTGGTTGTGTGAGTCTTTTTGGCCAATTCCCTATTTGTACAAATGTTGAACTCAACAACATTATGATCACTGTTCCCAAGCGGTGCAATCACTTTTACATCTCTCACCAGGTCTTGAGTGTTACTTAGGACCAAATCAAGGATCGCCTCTCCCCTGGTAGGTTCCATGACCATCTGCTCCATAGCACAGTCATTTAGAGTGTCTAGAAACTCAATCTCTTTCTCTCGACTAGAACACATATTGACCCAATCAATGTGTGGGTAGTTAAAATCACCTATTACGACACAGTGTTTTTGTCTAGCTGCTATCTTTAATTCATTCATCATTTTATAATCCTCCTCTATCTTTTGATCCGGTGGGCGATAACAAACTCCCAGTGTTAAGTTTCCTTTTGGCCCCCCTATTTCAACCCACAGAACTTCAAGAAGCGAATCCAATTCTCTTAGCCTCTCGATCTTTCTGGACTTTATACCCTCTCTGACATACAGAGCCACCCCACCTCCAACCCTTCCCCCCCTATCCTTCCGATATAATATATAACCGGGAATCACCGTATCCCACTGATTTTCCTCATCCCACCAAGTTTCTGAAATACCCACAATGTCTATTTTTCCCTCTGACACCAAGCACTCCAACTCCCCGATTTTACCTCGGACACTTCGAGCATTTGTATAGAAACAGCTGTAATTTCCCATACTGGTTAAGCCTGCCACCTTCCTCTTGCTATCTCGAGACCTTGTCAGGCAGTCCATGTCACTAGCCATGGTCTCAGTGGACAATTTCAATCCACCTCCCTGTAGAAAAGCAACAGGTACCCCCTCATCTCGCTGAGATGAGCCAACCCGAACCAGAGACTTTTCATCTCCTGTCGGCTTTCCCCCAATATTCAGTTTAAAAACTGCTCTGCCACCTTTTTTATTTTAAGCGCCAGCAGCCTGGTTCCTTCTTGGGACAAGTGGAGACCGTCTCGCCTGTACAGCTCCCTCTTGTTCCAAAAAGCATCCCAGTGCCTAACAAACTTGAACCCTTCCCCCCTACACCATTTTCTCATCCACGCATTGAGACTCCTGATCTGTGCGTGTCTCTCCAGCCCTGCGCGTGGAACAGGTAGCACTTCTGAGAAAGCTACCTTGGAGGTCCTGGACCTAAGTTTCCTGCACAGCAGCCTAAATTTCTCCTCCAGGACCTCGCGACTGCATTTCCCCACATCGTTGGTGCCGACATGCACCACGACCACTGGCTCCTCCCCAGCACTATCTACCAGCCTATCTAAAACATGTGTAAGGGTGAGGGTCTTTAGTTTACATAGATGAATACATTCTACTAATTTCTCTAACCAATCCTCTTTGTTCAGGATTATGTACTTCCAATTCTGTGCAAAAATTAGCCTTGCAGGCGTTATGGCATCAAGAACAAATTAGAATTCTACATGATATAACAAAAAAAACCCCAAAACCTTTAGGGGATAATGGTAGCTCTTTCCTTATACCCTTAGAGAAAACTGTTGTGATCATATTCCAGAACTCTGCTGCTCTCCTAAACTCCCACCAGATGTATATAAAATTGGCATTGACAGCCACCCATCCAAAACCACCCCCATTAGCCCCTTGGTATTTTTTTGCTAATTTATAGGTAGATAGGTGCCACTGATATAGCATTTTTATTAAATTTTCTTTGGCAGAAAGGTTTACTGAGAAGTTTAAACTGCTTCTTAACACTGATGCCCAAACCTATGAGCTTATTGGGGCTTTCAGATCTTTCATCCAGAGTTTTACAAATGTTTTCTGCCATTTACTATCAGCATCCAAAATAAAATTATTTATCTTGGAGAATATATTCCTTTCACCATTTATAGCTAATTTTTCAAAAATTGTCAGTTGGGTTCTTTTCATCTTTACATAATAATGTTTGTAGAAGACTTTTAACCTGTAGATACTGAAACCAAGGGATTTGCCCATTTCTTAGAGATGATATTTATGCAGATGTAACAACTGTTTGCCAATAGGGATTAAGGATTTAATTGGACACCTTCAGATCTTCCCAGATTTTAAAATTTTCTTCTTTCACAGTTTGACTAAACTCTTCAGAGCCAGTGGTGATATTCTAGAAGGTAATTTTGGTCTGACATTTATACAGGCATTTTCTAAGGCATTGATAACAAAATTAACTTTAGCATAATAACTGTTTTTATCTCTTTTATTCAACCAAACCTAGACTCTCAAAGGTATTGACAAAAAAGATTGCTCAGCTAGAGTCAATGTTGGATCTTTATCTTCTTTTATCCATTTAGTTATCCATCTTATTCTAGCCAAATAGTAATACTTTTGAACATTGGTAATTCTAATCCCCCTCTTAGTATCTTATCCTGGGCATCTTGAATATTTATCCCAGATCTTTTATAATTCCAGATAAACATTTTTGTATGCTTTTTAACTCTGGTTCCTGTATGAATACAGGAATATTCCAAACAAAAAATTCAGTTTAGGTAGTATTGACATTTTAATTATATTTATCTTACCTAGCCGCATTAGTTTTAACTGTGACCAGGTGGATAATAGGTTTTTAATTTCCTTCATGACTTCCTCAGAGTTAAAGCGATACAGATCTTTAGTGCTTTTTGGGATATAAATACCAAGATATTTAACAGTGCGGGTTCATTAAACTTTTTTTAATGGGCCACATATTTAATTAATTAATTTCATTAGATTTATAACCCACTCTCCCAGAACTGGCTTACAGCAGGTAACATCAATTTATAAAACATACAGCATTTTAAAACATAAATAAATACACTAAGGATTATAATAATTACAATAAAGACAATAACATCCATAGGATACACCCAATACATCTAAAAGGTGGCATCAAATCCTATGGAGGGGCAATATATAATTGTCTGATGAGAAGGGGAGGGGAGAGGGGAGAAGGAGGGGGAAACCAATCGTAGGTGAAACCCATCAGAAAGGAGCCTGTCCACTGTGTGATGTGATCGTGCTGTGGAATTTGATTGGATTTGTGTTTACGATATTCATATATTGTATTTTTTGCAAACCAAATAAATTTAAACAAAAGAAAGGAGCCCGTTGCTGCCCTCAACCATAAGCCTGGCTGAACAACTCCATTTAGCAGGCTCTGTGGAACTGTAATGAGTCCCACAGGGCCCTGCTCTCTCCCAGAAGAGTGTTCCACCAGTCTGGAAAATGCTTTTTGGGCCAGGGACCACCAGCAGATTTTGATGACTAGAGCGTAATGGTCTTTGGGGGACATACCAGGAGAGATGGTCCCAAAAGTATGCTGGTCCCAGTCCATTTAGGGCTGTAAACACCAAAACCTTGAACTTGATATGGTTTTCAGTCTGGAGCCAGTGCAGCTGGTAGAGCACCAATTGGATATGTGCCCTAAAGGTCATGCCTGTAAGAACCCTTGCAGCTGCATTCTGGACCAGTTGCAGTTTCTGGGTCAATCACAAGGGCAGCCCTGCATAGAACGAGTTACAGTAGTCCAACCTGGAGGTGACTGTTGCATGGATCACTGTTGCCAGGTGAGAGGGAGACAGGAAGGGAACCAACTGCTTATCCTGGCGAAGATGGTAAAACACCAGCTTAACTTTTGTGATCTAGGCCTCCATTGAAAGGGAGGGCATCCAGGATCACCCCAAACTCCTGACAGTCCAGCCACAGGAGTTCCATCTTTGATGGATTTAATTTCAGCCAGCTCTGCTTTAGCCAACCAACCACGGCCTCCAGACCCCTGGCCAAGTTCTCTGGGGCAGCATCTGGACGGCCACTCATCAACAGAGAGCTGTCACCAGCAATGTACTGGTGACACCCAAGCCCAAATTTCCATGCCAGCTGGGCGAGGGGGCACATAAAGATGTTCAATAACGTTAGGGAGAGGATTGTCCCTTGGGGGACACCACATACCAATGGGGATCATGGTGAAACCCTCTCCCCTAGTGCTACCCTCTGTCACTGATCTTCAAGAAAGGAGACAGACCACTGCAAAGCTGTCCTCCAAATCCTCACATTGGTGAGGTGGAGGGTCAATAGATTGTAATCGACTGTGTCAAACACTGTCAATAAATCAAGTAATATCAGCAGTGCTGACCCACCTTGATCAAGCTGTCTGCAATGAGAGCGACCAGAACTATATCCATCCCATGGCCAGGGTAAAAACCAGATTGGAAGGGATCCAAGGCCAAGGATTCATCCAAGAAAGTCTGGAGCTGCTCCACTAGTGTACTCTCAACTACCTTACTCAGGAACAATAGGTTTGATGCTAGGCAGTAGTTGGCTAAATCACTAGGCTTTAACAGTGGCTTTTTCAAGAGCAGTCTAACCACTGCCTCTTTTAGTCTCCCCAGGAAGACCCCTGAACTCAGGGGCAGATTTACAATGTCCACCAGAGGAGCCCACATTCCATCACTGCCAGCTTTAACCAGCCATGATGGACACGGGTCAAAGATGCAGGTGGTAGGCTTCAGAGTATCCAGGATCTTGTCAACCTCAGTCCATGAGAGCAGGCTGAATTGGTCCAACAGTAGACCAGAAGACAGCCAAGGGGCCTCCACATACTGTATCAATGTTAGCGGGCAGATCCTGGTGGAGCAATAAGACCTTATATGCGAATATACTCAAATCGTATAATCATATTCTTGTAGTTATACTCATTAATCTTTTGCAGTTACATATTTACTAGTTATTATATTTATTTATTTATTTACTTTATTCGATTTATATCCCGCCCTCCCCGCAATGCGGGCTTAGGGCGGCTTACATGGCGACTCACAAAAGCTCATACCCTGCCACAACTTCTGTTAGTCTTTAATTTTTATTATTTATTTATTCTATTCAATTTATACCCCGCCCTCCCCGCAATGCGGGCTCAGGGCGGCTTACAATAGTGGCAACGCCAATATAAAACATATAAAACCAGTTAAAACCCCAACAATTCAAAAACATTTTTAACAGTTATTGATTAAAGTGCTAGACTTACTATTTCACCGATGGCGTATTTTAACTATTCAGCAAACCTCTGCTCCAGGTTGAACCGCTGATGTTCCCTCATCCAGGGCCAGGTAGAGATAATGATGGTAGTGGCGGCTCCTACTCGAAAGCCTGGTGGAAGAGCTCCGTCTTACAGGCCCTGCGGAACTGCATTAGGTCCCGCAGGGCCCTGATCTCCTCCGGGAGCTCATTCCACCAGATAGGAGCCACCACTGAGAAAGCCCTGGCCCTGGTAGCAGCCAGCCTGGCCTCTTTGGGACCTGGGATTACCAGGAGGTGTTGGGTCCCAGACCGAAGTGCTCGTGGGGGAACATATGAGGAAAGGCGGTCCCTTAGGTAAGCTGGACCCAGACCATGTAGGGCTTTAAAGGT
>NW_015167572.1:551061-557017 GCF_001447785.1 Gekko japonicus | reverse complement strand
GATTGGGGGGGCAAGGCGGGCGACGGAAGGCCGATGCCTCCGTTGCCCGGCCCTCTACAGAATCCACCCCCCAAACCTCCAGGTATTTCCCTCCTTAGAGCTGGCAACCCTACATTCCCCTCAGTGCCTGTTGGTAGGCAACTAAGCTTGGTCCTGTCACCTACTTTGGCCTTTGGGAGAAAACACATTGGGGCCAATCCTGATAGGGTTGCCAACTCCAGATGGGAAATTCCTGGAGACTTGAGGGATGGAGCCTGAAGAGGGTGAGGTTTGAGGAGGGGTGGGACCTCAGACAGGTACACTGCCATAGACTCCACCCTCCAAACCAGTCAGTCTCACATAGGGAACCATTGTTGCCAATCTCCAGGTGAGGGCTGGAGAGCACTCAGTATTACAACTGTTCTGCAGAAGGGAGGGCAGAAGTCAGCTGAAGTCAAAGGGGCAGATAATGGTAGGTTGGTGGCTAGCTGGGAAGGAGATGGGGTTGCCAACTACATGCTGACAAATTCCTGGGGATTTGAGGGGTGGAGCCTGGAGAGGGTGGGGTTTGCAGAGGGGTGGGACCTCAGACAGGTAGAATGCCATAGACTCCACCCTCCAAACCAGCCATTTTGTCCTGGGTAACAATTGTTGCCAATCTCCAGGTGAGGGCTACAGATTACTCACAATTACAACTGCTCTTCAGGTAGCAGAGATCAGTTCCTCTGGAGAAAACAGTGGACTCTGTCATTATACCCTGCTGAGGTCACCACAGCAAATTGACACTGTTTGTCCAAAGCCAGAACACTGCCCCAGAGCCTCTTTCTATATCCCGTTGTATTGCTTTCACAACGGGCTTTACTGCTAGTTTATTATATGCTTGTATAAACCTCGTAAAAAGATAAGAAAAATGCTTTTTTTTACTCTTTTCTTTTTTATGTTTCTAGCTTATATGCTTTCCTACCTAGCCCTATAGACAGGAAATAATGGAAATATTCACAGAAATATGTTGAAGTATTGATTACCTTATCATATTTTAATTTGTTATGATACTTTTTCATGTTTGATATTCTTATATTATGCAATGCCCTTAAAATGTGTTTAATAAATTATGTTTTATGCTTCCCCTTTATCCCTTTTCATTTTGTATCCCTTTAAATGGTAAAATAACACACACACACACACACACGACTTTATCTGCAAAAAAGCTCACAAATGCATCATCGCTAATAGCTGAATTCCTAACATTTTGAGATCTCTCTGTGAGAGATGTTAAAGACCTGATTACCCTAAACAATTGTGCCGGGCAAGTGCTAGCAAATGGAATGGAAGCAGTAGAGGCAGTAAATAAATTCTTCTTCACTTCCTTCACTGCCATCTCATAGGCTTTCATAAACGTCCTATGAGATGTTCTTGCACCTTCATCATGAGTCTAAGCTCCCATTTAATTCTATTTTGGTACAGGAGTGAAGAGGGTGTCGGGGAGCGATTTCGTTAATGGCCTCAGAGAGACAGCTATGCCAGTCCTCTACCAGGTCATCTAATGAATCGCCATGGGGAACTGGATCCTACAGAGCATTCTGGAACCCAATTGGGTCCATCATTCATTCATTTTATTACGGTCAGAGACCCATAGAATAGCATACAGAACTAAAGCAAAATTGGGTCCATCAGTCTCTGCAGGTGAGCACAAATCAGCTCATCACCTAGGCAGGGAGGGTTTGGGGTGCTTAGCCGGTTAGACAGTCAGGGAAAAGAGGTCCAACGATGGTACTACAGCTGTATTAATTGGACTCACATCAAACCCCATGGTAAAGATCAAATCCAGTGTATGATGTGTGGAGCCTGATACAAATTGAGGGAGTCCCACTGCTGCCATGGAAGACACCAGGCCCGTAGCCTGTAAAGAGGCAGCCACATCAGCATGGACATTGAAGTCCCCCAGTACTAAAATTCTGGGGAACTCCAGGGCCCAGCCCACTACTGCCTCCAGCAAGGCTTGGCAGGGTATCTGCTGGTGCGCTAGGCAGTTGGTACACCAGCCAATACACAATAATCCCTTTCTTTAACATTAAACAGAAGAGCCTTGGTTTTAGCAATGATAATTTTATAACCCGAAATATTGCCAAATTCTATTATATCCTTGCTTGCTTGAATTCTTGATATTAGTTAAAAACATTGCAATATCATCAGCACATAAATTTAGTTTGTAACAATATTCATTTACAGTTATTCCCTTTATATTAGGTGTTTGACAAACTGAAGCGGCAAGGGGTTCTAGATAAATAGTGAATAATAATGTTGACAGAGGACACCCTTCTCTTACTCCTCTCATTATGTCGAACTGTTGGGAGAGCTCCCTATGTATACACAAGCTGGCGGTAAAACCAGAGTGGCTTCTGATTTGGGCATGTTTCTCTACCAAATAACTTCAGAGATCTAACTGGCAGAGCCATTGTGGATTCTTGACGAGTTACACTCCAGCTCAGAATGACTCTTTTAATAGGTGAGGAGGAGACTGAGAAGGCAACACAGAGCCCCTTTCACCAGGATGTCCCACACGGATAGAAACTGACAGGAGATTCAAAAAGCTGATTATGCTGGCCTGGTACAAGAGTCAGATACTGCAGGTAAGTTACCTTTTCTTTTTTTCTTTTTTTGGTCTTTCTTTTATTCAGTCCACTATAAACCACATTTCATTGGCACAATATTAAAAAGGAGAAATAAGCATTTAGAACACTCATGCAGAAATCACAGATGGACATCAGGAGGGCAAGAAATACACACACGCAGGCATGTAGGCAAAGCAGACAAAACACCCCCTTTCAAATACGAGCAAGCAGCTAGAAATCTAGCAAATGCTTCCTGCCACACAGCAGACAGGCGTCTGAACGCCATCATTCAAGGGAAGAGGGAGCAAAATGAATAACACAAAGACAGACAACAAAGCAATAAGGACATTGAGCCGATTTTGAGAGGACGGAATGTCTACTTTGAGGTGACAGAACGCAATGCCTTGTCAACTCTACTCCTCATGTACTGCTTTGAACGTTTACACATGTGGCAAATACAACCCCCTGACCACCACACATCTTAGCAATATTGTAGTGCTCAGTAGACTCCTGACTAGAGCTAGACCACTCCTTAAAACCTTAGCTTGCATCAAATAGGTCTAGCATTGGAAGTGGTCTCCTACAGGCCATCTAGTCCAGTCACCTACTCCAGGGGTTTCCCAAAGAGGTGCCCACTGACTCCTTTCCTGGCACCCAAGTCTTTTTTGGAAATTGGGCAGGCAGGTGGCACTTTTGCCCAGCAGGGCTTCCATTTGGCAACTGGGGATCTGATTGGCTGTGCTGATTTTTTAAAAGGCAGTTTGGTAGCAGCTGCCACCACAGCACAAGGATCTTTACTGTATGTTGAAGGTCAGCTGTGTGTATGTAAATGGTGGGGTTTTTTTTAAACCCAGTATGTTCATTTTAAAACATATCCTATTAAGCAGAGCTTCTGTGTGAAAATTTGAAGAGTTATTATAAGAGTTATGCATACGCTCACTCCTTGACTTTTTGTGGTTGGCTTTGCCTATTGTGGAAGCCATTTTGTGGCTGGTTCTGCCTCCTGCGGCAGTCACTGAATGGATGTGTGCAAAAGCTTTGTGTCAGAATTCTGAAGATGCCTGCAGGCTCAAAAAGGTTGGGGACCCCCAGAGCTAGTCAATACAGGGAATCCAAAATTGGACAGAGCTGAACTGAGCTTCTGCTTCTGAGTGATCTGTTCTTGGTGCTGAAATCTTTCAGTGTGCATGCACACGGAAGCTTGGGCTGATTTCGCACTAGAGCTGCCTCGCGGTTGCACCACCATTTGCCCCAACACTATTGGTCAATTTCACACCCGAAGCTGCGGGGCTGCATTTTGACTCACTGCTTCGCCCAATTTCCCCCGCAGTTTCGTGAGTCTGTTTTTTGAGGATCACGAAACTACAGAGGAAATCGGGCGAAGCCGCGGGTCAAATGTAGCCCCGCAGCTTCGGGTGTGAAATTGACCAATGGTGTCGGGGCAAATGGCGGCGCAACCGCGAGGTAGCTCTAGTGCGAAATCAGACAGTCTTAGCCTCCACTGCCAGCTAGATATCCATGGGGACCAACCGAGCCAAGAGCACTACCAGTGGGTAGAAAGAGGGACTGGTGTCAATTTCACACAAGCTGCTGCATGACTGCATTTTGCCCCGCAGCTTCATGTGATTTTCCCCGCGTCTTTCAGAATGCTACATTCTTTTCCTCCCCTAGCTAGCAAGTATACTCTCCATGGTGCTGGCACTGAACTAAAAGACTTGCCACATAAAGTGGGAGTAAGGTTAAACTTCACCTTACCTCATTCTTTACAATCCATCAACAGTTCAAGGCAGCATGGTTACACTTCAAGGGGTTTAATGCCATTCAAGTTAAAAGAGCTATAAGGGTGAAATGAAAGCTGACAGCATGGAAGATCTCAAACTAGCTGGAACTTTGCTTGTCAAGTAATTGCATGTAGGTTTTCTTAAAACTTGCCTTTTAGCCAGGGGTCATTTCATAGAAAAAGAGGTGCAGGAGCTCATTAGCATAACTTATTAGCATAACTTATTTGCATATGCCACACCCCATGACATCACCGGAACTGTGTCAGAAGGCAACACCCACCGCTCAGGCTCCACTGGACTGTTTTGGATTACTAGCTATTGGAGGGGGGGACGTGCAGATCTGCCCTCACAGAGGAGGGAGAGCTTGTACTTGAAGGCGGGCCGGGGGGGGGGCTCTGCAACTTACCTGGCTGCCTCTTGCTCCTTGTGGTGGGACTGAGGGTTGCTGGGAGCAGGGGGCGAGGCTTGTTGCATGTACCTGCCCCCTGGGCTTCTTACTGCCAGAGCTCAGCTCCCACAGGAAATGACCCCTGCTTTTAGTTCCTAAATGCCCACATAGACAGTAGCTAATTACATAATCAATGTAATCCAACATCATCACAATAAATCAGATAAAGCCAGCCCAACAACATATACTTAAAAAAGAGTTAAAGCAAATTTAGTACATTAGTTGTTGTAGATTTTCCGGGCTGTATGGCCGTGTTCTTGGCATTGTAGGACCTTACATTTCACCAGCAGTTGTGAGTGACTGGCATCCTCAGAGGTATAATACAGAAGGATGGAGTACTCTCTGTGTCAAGAGAGTACACAGAGAGTACTCCATCTTTCTGTGTTATACCTCTGAGGATGCCAGTCACAGCTGCTGGTGAAACGTCAGGTCCTACAATGCCAAGACCACAGCCATACAGCCCAGAAAATCTACAACAGCTAATGAACTCCAGCCATGAAAGCCTTCGACAACATATATTTAGTACACTCTTCAAATACCTTCCAAAAATAAAACTACGCTAACCAGCAACCAGTAAAAAACAACCAGGCATGGCAGGCCTCTTTCAGAGATGGCATGGCAAACAACCAGCCAATCACAACAGATTATTTCCATTCGATACTTATGGGATGTACAATAATTGCCCTGTATAGGATGGGGACCAAACAGCAGTTACTTCATTTTAAAGATCTCTGGCATGAAGGAAATTTGAAATTTGCATAGTTAAAGAACAGAATGTCCATCTGCTACAACTCCCATCCCTTATGTTTTTTAGTTTTTTCAAATAGATTTATATATGTACTAGGAATAAGGCCCATTGTGGAAATAAATACAATGAGCGCTAGAAAGAGGCTCTGAGAGAGTGCCAAGGACGTGGGCACTCAGAATCAATTTGCCATGGCAACCTCAGCAGGGTATAAGGACACAGAGTCCACCATTTTCTCCAGGGGAACTGATCAATGCCATTTGGAGACCAGTTGGAATTCTGAGTGATCTCCAACCCTCAGCTGGATTTTGGCAACAGTGGTTCCCCATGAGGGAATGGCTGGTTTGGAGGGCAGAGTCTATGGCACTGTACCTGTCTGAGGTCCCATTGC